>NC_056564.1:31268168-31285177 GCF_013358625.1 Macadamia integrifolia | reverse complement strand
CCCCCTAAACTTTGGTCCTTATTCAACGCCACTCCCTGGACTTTTCGAAACGTCAAAGTCATCCCCTAAAAATTCAAAAAATTCCAAATCGGTCCCTGTCGTTAGCCGACCGTGTTAAATGAATAAAAACCGTTTAGTTTTTTTATAATATACCAAAAATACCCCCACCTATTGTGAGAGGACAATATTGCCCTCTCTTTTATTTGCATCTTCTAAACCCATCTCCCATCTCTCATCTCACTTCTCTCATTCACTCGGTCTGACAAGAAGAAGAAGAAGACGACAGTACAGTAACCTAGATTAAAAAGCGAAATTTCAGGATACTGAGATAGTGAAGAGTCTAAATTAATTACTCAATTACAAAGAGTTGCTCTTTGTTTAAGCACGGTAGGCTTCTAAGGTGAAGTGTCTGAAGAAGCAGCAGCAGAAGAAGAAGAATCGATTTAGCAAGGCTTGCCGATCTTGCAGTTGAGTGCACCAGCAAAGCGGGTTAGCCTAGTGACAAGGTGCCGGGCTTTGGCCCATCAAGTCTTTGTTGGAGAAGAGCTTCTTCTTGAATGGGGATCCCGATTGCACGAAAAAGGCACTGTTCATCATCAGATCACCCTCAGATCTCCAACACCAGTTCTTCCAAACATCCTCCCCTGCGTAATCCCTCTTGGTCACCTCCTTTGCTGCCGTTGTGGGTGGAGCGATGAAGCGGTTGCCTTGGCTGATGATGGTTGGGTGTTGGCTGCCACCAATGGTGTACATTAGACACAGTGTGTAATCATTGTTCAAAACGTGGACGAATCCTCATCGGACCCTCGGCATCCTCTGAACTAATCCCCTCCCGAAGTGGTTGAATGCTACCGTGATCTGCATCTTCTCGTCAGCGGCGTGGCTGTCACTTGCGCCGAACAGCATCGCCTGTTCACATAACTCACCAGCATCAGTGAGTCGACTCGGAATTAGTTAAGTTCGTTAAAAAATCAGTTAGTTATGTTCAAGCCACCTCGTTGTGGCTAATGAAATGGTTATTGGAGAGGGTAACGGCGGTGGAACCCATGATGGCATCGATGAGGCCGTCCTTGAAATGGACATATGGTCGACCCAGACGTTGGTGGAGCCGAAGATAGAGATGCCGTCGCCGTCGCTACCACTGCGCTGGTCGTAGTGGTCGACAGAGTCACGGATGAGGCCGCCACCGCTAGCGTAGATGTCGTGGATATGGAGGTTAGTGAGGATGACGTTGTCGACGAACTGTAGAGTAATGCCAGCGCGGTTGGCGATGTGGATGTGGGCGCCACGGCCGTCGACGGTCTTGTGGGAGGTTACCATAAGCTCCTCGCTGAGACGGATGACCATGTCGTGGGCGAAAGACAACTGTCGGACGCCAAAGGGGGGAGAGCTTCGCACACCGGAGGGATGGATCGAGTTGCAGGTTACCGTACCGTCGTCGTCTTCTTCTTCTTGTCCAACCGAGTGAATGAGAGGAGTGAGATGAGAGATAGGAGATGGGTTTAGAACACGCAAATAAAAGAGAAGGCAATATTGTCCTCTCACAATAGGTGGGGGTATTTTGGGTATATTATAAAAAAACTAATCGGTTTTCATTCATTTAATACGGTCGGCTAACGGCAAGGACCGATTTGAAATTTTTTGAATTTTTAGGGGTGGCTTTGACGTTTCGAAAAGTCCAGGGGGTGGCGTTGAATAAGGACCAAAGTTCAGGGGGTGACAATGCAATTTTCTCAAAAAAAAAAATATATATATATATATATATATATTTATATATCTCCATCTGCGTTTTTCTCGTCATCCAACTTTTCCATGTTTCTCTGTTTTTTTAAGTTACCTAGGCTTGTTTATCTCGGCTTAAAGTGCCTGAGAATGAGAAGACGAAGCATTTTGGGCTTCATCCCAACCCATTTAGCTCAGATTTTTAGCTCTTAGGCTTTGCATTTCTGGATTCTCCTTAGCTTGTTTATTTCAGTTTAGAGTGTTTGAGACCAAGCGAAGGCACTCCACATCTTGGCCCATTTAAATTGGATTTCATGCTATTTGGCTTTCCATTTTTGGATTAACCTCCGCAATGACGAAGATCCGAATAAGCAGGATCAGAAGTAAGGAGCCTTGCGTGTTTTGCTTGCTTTTCTTATTTGTTTCTTCTTTAATTGTTTGTGCCTATGGTCTTGTGTGAAGAAATTCACTGGCTTTGATGCTGGGAATTATGTATTCACAACCTTTGTAGATGTTTGGGTTCTGACTAGAAAGAGATTACTGAAGTTGTATCCATTGCATTGGTATCAATACACGTGTCACTCCCTGAAGGTGATATTTCACGGAATTATATGAGATTGGAATTGCAGACGATTTTTTTTCCTTGTTTATAGTGCAGAGGGGATGAACTTTTGGCTCTGGTCAAGTCATTTTGATTGAAGCTGCGTGATGAAAACAAAGCAATGAACATTAAAGTATATTTCTTTCATTGAATATGTCTAGAATTATATCAATTTCTGTTCTTTTGTGTACCCCTTTTACTGGTTTCAGCTCCAAGTCCTCTGTTTTTTCTCATTAAAGATGAGCCTTTAGCTCAAATGGTAGAGCACATGGGGTTACACCCATGATATGGTGGTTCGAATCCACCAAGGCTGTAATCTCCCAACATTTTCTTAATTTTGTGAGATTCTATCTCTGTGACTTTAGTTTGGGATGCTGTCTAGACTTGCTGTGATACTTGTCAGAAGTTGGAAATCAAGGATTGAGTTTGGATAATGAGGGGATCTTGTGTTATGTAAAGTGACTTTTTTTTAGGCATATATATGGTGGTATAATGTAAATGGTGGATTGAGTTTGGTTTATGAATCTCGGATGGGGACCAAATTCTGGTTGATTACAATAAACCAATAGTAGAACAAATTCCCAAAATCCATGGTTTTAAGAATCGGTGCGTATCGTGCCGTATCGGCCGATACGTATCCGTATCGGTAGGCATCGGCACGATACATACCGATACGATACATAAAAATTTTAAAACCCTTATGTATCGATACGTATCCTACGATACACACCGATACGCACCGATACTCACCGATACGTACCGATACTCTGAAAAATTCAAAATTGAAGTGAAATGTACGTTTCGGTATGTATCGGTACGTATCGGTGTGTATCGACCGATACACCCCGATACGTACCGATTCGGTCATAAAATGGCCAAAATGGGTAATTTTTTAGAAAAACACAATTTTTTTGAGGTGTTTTTGTTCCAAAATTGCTGCCAACCATTTTTCTCTCTAACTAAAGTGGAAATCAAGGTTAGGAACAAGGATTTTACATTTATGGGACAATTATAAACCTTGGATTCTTAGTGCGATACTCTCAATTTACTGTTTATGCATAATACATGTTATATATAACTTTTTTTAACTATTTTTTTATGCAAAAATGTATAAAAAAGTGTTTCCTATCCATTTATGTGTGTATCTTTAGCATATCTTAGCGTATCTCCGATACGATACAATACCCTCCGATACGTATCTTAATTTTGACCGACCGATACGACGACTGATACCGATACTTTAATCCTTGCCAAAATCTATTGAGAATCTAATGGCTGGATCTATTTATCCCCTTCACTGAGTCTCACAGCAGTCCATTGAAGAAGACAATAGATCTTTGACCCTTAAATTTGTTAAGACTCCGATCCCAGATTTCCCTTCACTCAGTTGTTGGGCTGAAAATTCTTGTGGTACCCAAGTCCTACATCACCAATCTCCAAAACCTTTTAACCATACTTAAAATTTAGTCACTGTCTCACTGATCTTACTACTAACACAATACCCTATTTGTCTTCTTTCTTTAATATCTGCTTAGAACAGTTCTTGAATGTGAAGAAATATGTTTGGTGACTTTATGAAGCCTTCATCTTATCTGTTACTTTTTTGCAAGAAAGCATTTATGAAGGGCTTAAGCAGGTGGTCCCATGGAGGAATAAGACTACCAAGAAATAGAGATGAATCACAAATGGAAATATAAAGTAGGTAAATGCATATATCAATCCTGCATTACAAATTTATTTTCATAAGTTTTTAACAATATACGCTATAACGAATAGCACGAAGCACATCAATACAACATGACCAACAGACACAAGTGACTCATTAAACTTGCCCAGCCTTTTCAATATCAATCCCATACTTCACATCATCTCCATCAAATGTTGCAATTCAATAGAATTTTAAGTCTCTCTTGGAACTTCAATTGGATCACACCAGGAGAAGAATCGACATCCATTTTCTAACTTGGAGCATTTGTAGTAGAGTCTGTGTTTGTTGTTGTTAGACTCGGAAATCCCGCTGCTCTTACTCCACAATTACACCTTAAGTTCACAAACTTTAGGTATTCTTGGTTGTTGTCATTCACGCTACAGTTGACATTATATCTGGAGAAAAATAAAAAATGGAAATATTGATTAGGTAAATGCATATTTAGCTCTTATGGCCTGCTCTGTCAAATATTCAATTAGAGCTTTGGTTAGAGTTTGAGAAACAAACCCAATAAGGTTAGAGTTGAAACAAACAAGGTTAAGATCAATATCTCAAATCTGAATAAATTGGGTTTGAAGTTTGAACCTCCCAAATTCAAATATCCAGATTTTAAAATCCAGCCTTATATCAAGCATCCAAATGGTGGGCTTGTTTTGGAATAGATGATGTCCATCTGCAATATGGAAATCTCATACAGAGAGATAGAATTATAGAGACCTGTGGTTTGGTGTTTTTCCCATATCAGATGATAGGGTTCTTGTGTCAGAAAATATCTTGTCCACTTTCAAAAGCAAAAAAATATCTTCACCATTTTCAAAAATATCATATTACACTTTATGTCATATCACATCACACTTTATGTCATGTCATTGGTCTTTACCCATTGGGTAAAAATTAAGTGTCATCACCTCATTGATTAAAAATCTCCTGACAGTTAAATTTTTTGCTAAAAATTCCCCAGGAAGTCTGGTTTTCTGCTAAAAATTTCACTTTTGAGAAAATATTTTATTTATCAGAAAATATCTTGTCCACTTTCACAAGCAAGAAAATATCTTCACCATTTTCAAAAATATCACATCACACTTTATGTCATATCACTGGTCTTTACCCACTGGGTAAAAATTAGGTGTTATCACCTCATTGATTTCAAAAAACTATAAATACCCCTTTCACTTGTAAAGACTCCAAAGACTCTCTTAAGAGCAACCATTTTCTTGTAGGAGCTCTGCCTCTCTCCTTCTCCTTCCCTCCCCCTTTAAGCTTCTTCGGGTCTTCAAAGCGATCTTCGTAAAGAACTGAAGTTCTGGTTGGATCTTCGAAGTGTTCTTCAGGGTTTTGAAGAACTTCAATCCAAGTTTTAGTTCAATCCATTTTTTTCCAAAAAATAAAAATTTTTTACCTTCCCCTTTCGAGTGCTTTTGATTTTTTACCAAAAAATGAAAGTTTCAAGCCGAAGCCCTGTTCTAGTGCCACCTCAACCTAGCCTTCCATAATCCATCCCCAGCAGAGCTCTGCCTGAGTGCCCCTGGAATATTTTTTAAAAGTCATCGGTCCCAACGGAAGCTCATCCTGAGTGCCTTTGGAATCTTTTCCAAAAATAGCCAGTCCCAGCGGAAGCTCTGCTTGAGTGCCCCTAAAATCTTTCAAAAAGTAGTCATCCCTAGCATAAGCTCTACCAGAATCAACAGTCAACAAACAAGCCAATCCTAAATCGGACCTCTGTCCGCAGATAACCACAGTCAACATCTCCTGAAATCAAAAGTTAGAGTTCAAGACCATCTCCTCCCGAGCCTGAAGAATCTAGAGAAAAGTTAGCATCAACCAAGGGCCCACCCCTCTTTGACCCAAAACAGGGGTCAAATTCAGGTATAATCTCTCTCCTCATTTAAGCATAATATAGATATCTAATTAACCTTGCTTTAGTGTACATAAATAGTTATTTTTATTTAATGTACATATGTTTGATAATATAGCCATGCATGCGAAATAGGAATAAATTGTGAAAAATATTCTTTCTTAAGCATCTAATAGGAAGATCGATTGAATCGGGTAGAGTGGGTGCCTAACACCTTCCCAACTCTATAACCTGACTCTTACCCTAAATCTCTAGACCAGACCAATTTCTAGGCCCTTTTTCAGGAATCGGGCCCACCCCCAGGTCCTCGGCCCATAACCCTAAGTGGTAACTCCACACCCTTTCTGTATGATCCCAATCCCCCATATTGGACCATCATCAAACTCTGCCTTTATGATGAACCTGGTACACCTGTGAAATAGGCCTCCATGTATTTTCGAGCGGTGATACGATGGTGCGGGGCCCACAGAAACATACACAAAAGCACTCCCCACTTTATCCACCAAAGGATATCAAGAGAGAGGAGAGAAGGCCTAAATCCCGGAGACCTTCCCCCTGAGTCGAGCGGTGGGCAAGGACCGACGAGTACCTCTGTGATACCTTACTTTTTAAACCCGGTCTAATTACACGATTAACCCGGTTTAACCATGCAGGACCCGAACCGGAGAGGGTTAAGGCAGGTTCCTTATGGACCATGATGGCAAGGGTGACTTTGAACACAGGTTGGCCAAACAAGTTCGAGTCAGTGCCAGAGGAGACAGGTGTACCCAAGCCGTGCACATGCACGTATCATAAGGTCATGTATGGGTAATGCCGGTATGTAGCCGTATCCTAAAGTGCATACATAGAATCTACCTTGTGCCGAGAATGAGATACGCATCGAGAGTCAAATTCCATCAAAATCCCACTTGTTGGCAGATTTTTGGATCTCAGGTGGGCGCATCTGCCCACCTGAGTGACCCACCCATGTGGTTACTAGTTGCTTTAGGAAAGTATGAATAGCATTATTTTGTGTTTTTCAATATCTCATTTATTACATTTAGAAGTTGGTGAGAAGATTAAAGAGGAGAGAGAACAGAAGGGATAAAAGAGAACGAAGAAGAGGAAAAGGGAAGGAAGAGGAAGAAGAAATGGATTTAAGCGGCGCCAAGGTTTGATCTTCCCATTCCGATGCCGGAAGAATGATCCCCAATATGAGGTCTACGCTTAGGTGAGCAAAGGCTATGTTTCTTAAACTTTCACCAAACTCAAGTAAAACCCTTGATTTGGGTAGAGTTCCTTGAGATCTTGTAAATCCCCCTTGAGATGATGAATCTAAGGTTTGATAGATGGTCTATGTGTTGATTTTGAAGGATTTGAAGAAGTGTTTACTAGGTTGGAGAAGCATTGGTGATTTCTTGAAATAAGAAGTGATTTTTGGGGTTTTGAAAGAGTTCTTGAGCAAAGAAGGTAAGATGGCTTTCCAATCCTTAAATCTAACTTAGATCTAGGTTAGAATCATCTTATGAGGCCTTGAATGTGTGGAAAATGGGTTTGAAAAAGCCCCATTTGTTTTCCCAAAGACTGGGGAAAGTTTCAAGAAAAATAGCATTTTTTCGCCCTCTCAGGTGGGCTGAGACCGGTGGGCCAAACAGCTCGCCTGTGGGCACCCGCCCGAGGGGGCAAGCCCTCGGGGCCTACCGGTGGGCCAACCTGCCCACCGGTCCTAGCCGACCCTCAACCCCCACCGACGGGCCGATCGACGGGCCAACCTGCCCACCGATCAAGACCGATGGGCCAACCCGCCCACCTGTGAAGATCGGTGGGCCTTAACAGGTGGGCTATCCAACCCACCCGTGAGGACCCCAACGTGATTTTTGTGTCCGAATGGACCCCAAACAGACGTGCGACCTTCTTTTATGATTCTAAACATGATTTTGTCATCAAATCTTATTACTTTTGACCCCAAAGTGGTGAAATGCTAACTCCATTCACTTATGATAGGTTCACCAAAATTTACGTTTTCCGCGCCAGATCTCACCCGTACCGGGCGTGAGTCTTTGTACACAACAAGTAAGTGGAGAGAGGACGTTTGGCCTTATTTTAAGGCTTGTTTGGCATTCATTTAATTGTATCTAGACTAGCCATGTCATCATGCAAATTATGTGTAGCTTAGCCATCCTCATATGATTATGACATGTGTGTTATGTTTTACTTTCTCAATGCTAAATGATGATGTGCTTATGTGATGAATGATGGGATCATTGTGCATGGTGCATTATTAGACTAGATGCCGTAGTCGGCTTGGAAACGAGTGCATTGGTGGCCCGTGGTATGGGACGCGATAGCACTATACAATCGTACTATGTCATATAAGAGCATGCGGCTTCAGATGATCATCTTCCCGTGCTACGACCCTTCCCAACAGGGGTTGAAGTGTTGGGTTACCATTTACGAGGAAGTAGTGGTCGCAATTGTCGGGTCACTGTGGCGGTTAGACATACGCTCGGCTGGTCATTAGGACAGTCGGCAACCTCGGTGGTATATTCAAGGGGGCCAATCGTACTGCTTTTAAATTGTTGGAGTCAGCTTCTTTATTTTTTGTCATTTACTTTTATGTTGAGAGCCAGTAGTCGGCATACTTTACTTTTTTAGAGTACTCACGGTGGGCCTTCTCCGACAGCCCTATGGGCGTATCGCGGGATGGAGTTCACGGCTCGTACCTGGAGTATACGCGTATTGTGGTTGTAGTAGCACTAAACCTAAGACTTAGTAATGTTGTTTAGGTGGATGTGATTAAAAATGAATTGCATAGCATATAGTGCATATGGTTGTGATTGTTGTGTGGACTGTTGTTTGGTCCCTCTTTTCACTTACTGAGCTAGTGAGCTCATCCCACGTGTACACCTCTTTTAGATGATTTTGTAGGTCACCAGCCTGAAGATCAAGGGTCGGGCCCCATAGTTGAATTCTCCGAAGAGGATTGGTGGATTCCTGAGGAATATAGCACGGCACGGATTACACGTGCGAGGGCTGTGCTGCGGGACCGCAGTATTGATGCCGTGCAGGGTTATACTTTTTTATTCTTTGGATGACCCCTTTTTGTGTACTTGATACGTGAATTGTTATTCTTTTTGTGTAAATATCATGCCTGTGGATCCACATGTATTTATCTATATACTACAATTTGGGTATCAAGTATATTGGGGTATTTACAAGTAAATTAAGTCTTCCGCTGAACTTTTGAACATTGATCTTAGATGTATGTATATTGTGGTTGGGTACTGTATCAGATGATCCTGGCAGGTTTGGGTTAACCGGAGTTAACCTGGTCACCGGTCCAGTTCTGTGTGAACGGGGTGTGACAACGGTGGTATCAGAGCACGATGCTTTATTCACTCACAGCATACCATTTAGACCCTATAGAATCTATAATAGGAAATGGGGTTGGGTAAATGTAAAAGCTTTAAAGAGTTAAAAGTCAAAGAAAGAAAGTAATAATAATGGTTGCATTTAGTTAACGCATTTCATGGCATGCATTAGAGAAGGTTTATTTGGAATAAATGAAAAATTAGTTATTTGATTCCATAACCCATCGAGTACGTATTTAATGAAATTTCGGCAGCATAACAACGCTAAAACAAGATTTTCAAAATTTTTCACACACAAGCACCTGATAGACAACATGTATATATATACCAACAAGCATAATCAATACCAAACCAATCACAAGTCACCAAACATCATCACAACACCATACTAACAAGTCCAATTACAGAGAAGGAAAAAGTACAAAGAAAAATAATAATATGAACCACATGGAGACAAGTGAGAAGTTGATGTAGACGGGCGAGCTAAGTCCTCAGAGACCCTCGTCATCATCTAACTCCACTACTCCGTCCCTCCTAGGTCTCGATCTAACTTTGAGCCGACAGTCGTAGTAATCAAACCTGGAGTTCACTAGCTGTACATCCCTCCAGAGTCAGGAAAAATCCGCTGAAATGGCGTTGGCTGTTGTATCCAAGTCCTCGCCCAATCTTAGGAAGGAACTCTCTAAGGTAGCTTGCCTTTCCAAGATGTTTTCCTCTCTGAAAGCACTCTCATCTAGTCTTCTTAGCAGTTGATCTTACCCTTCTTTCAAGGCCCTCATAGCAGTCATCATGCTCTCAAAATCAAATGCACCACTCTCAGGTGGTGGGGTTTTGTGCTGTGGGCCTGCAGCCCTCGCGAAGCCAGGATCAGCACCTCTTGAATCAAGAGGCTCCTCCTCGAGGATATCCTCATCCAGAAAATCCTCCTCCTCGAACTGAGGAACATAATCCTCATCCTCCTCACTAGACTCCTCCTCCATGGGAACATCCTCCCTATGGGCATTCCTCCTGTCCCTGCCTCTTTGAGCTCCTGCTCTCTGAGGTACATCCATGAGCGTGTGGAGACCCATCCTCAGTAGGTTTCCCCTGTCAAACTTGTCTGCTGGAGTCTTTCCCTCCTCACCACTCAGATCCACCCCAAAGAACTCAAAGATCCTGGTGAGGATCCTACCATATGGGAACCCTCCGTCCTCGGGGTGTGAGGTATGGTACTCCATAGTCTTGAGGATGATGTAAGGCAAGCATAAGTGCTCGGCACCTCCCTCCAAGGCCTTATAGATGCAGAAAGCTATATAGGCCGCCATGAAGCCTACCTGGTTCCGGTGACCTCCTCTAGGGAGCAAATTGAAATGAACTAAACGAGCAAACACACGAACCTCTGGGTAAAATGTCGTCTCAGAATTCGGACGCTCCTTGCTGCCACAGATGATCTCATAAATATGGTCCTGCGTCTCCAAACTTAAGGATGGGCTCATGAGCGTGTCCACATTCAAGTGAATGTTCACCCCCTTCACCATGCTAGTTATTGAATACTCCCCATACTGGTAAGAGACCTCCAAATTGCAGTAGAATCTTCTAACCAGTTGCTCGTAGCACAGACGATCTATGTTGAGGATAGACTAGCAACCCAGGGCGGTGAATCTCTCATGAAGTTGAACCTTGTGGAAATCACTGATTACCATGGTCTTCTCCATCATCACAGACCTCTTTAGGAAGGCCTGCCAGTTGGTTACCGCCTCTAAACTTTGGAAGAGTCCCTCATCGTAGTCTGAAGGGTCGGTAGGGGTAGGTCCTTGTCGCCCTGTGCGGGGGGCTAGAGAACTAGTTCCTACACTCTTCCACTTGGAAGTTATGGCCCTACGTCGAGTGGAAGAGGATGCGGGTTCCTTGCCCTTGCGAGAAGACATCCTAGTATGAAAAGAGAGGAAAAAATGATAAGTAAGGATGTTGCATAGCAAAGGAAACAAATAGATGGGTGAGCAAGTGCATGTAAATGCACCTAAATGCATAATATGGAATTGTGATAGAAAGATGAGTGGATAAATCATGGAGAAATGAATAGGAGGAAGCCCCCAAAACATGATATCCACTAGCACATTGCAAAATAGAAATGTAACAAAGGCGTATAAAGCATGGAAAGTATGAAATGATGGAAAAACCCCAAACCTCAATGTACAAGTTTAATCTAAGAAAATGAAAAGTCTCACAATAGAGTAAAGCTTGAAGCTTACATGTCCATGAATGAAATGTCATCATTATACAATCTAAAGTATGCAAAGAAATCGTCTATTATGACATTGAGGTGCAAGGAATGAAATAGATTTAAGTTGTCCACAAGTATGAAGTGATGGAAAGAGAATCATAGAAACCCAATACAAAAAGAGATGGGTTTTCATGCAAAAGAGATGGATTTTCATGGAAAGAGATGGGATTTCAAGCATACACGAATTTCCATGAACTCTCCAACATTTTAAGTGCAAATCAGGCATAAGGAATTTCATTTGAGTTGTTAGTTGGGGAGAACAGTGTAGAGATAGAGGAAATCCTCAAATTGGAGAAAATTAGGGCACGGTTGGGATTTCTCTCATAAATTGTGAAGTAAAGCCTAAAACGATGCATGAATCACAAAGAAAACATCACATTCTCATGGAATGATTGTTCTATGGAAGGAAACATGGGAAAAAAATTCACGATTTGGGGACTACACATGGATTCTACCTCCAAAGTATACATTCCAAGAAGAGAAATGGAGAAGAGACTTACTTGAGAGTGGAGGAGTTGGATCTTCCCAAAATCCACGGAAACATTGAGCGAGATCATGAGTGGAAGTGTCAAGGAACTCTCAAAAATCACCTCGGGTTGGACCGACGGGCCGACCCGAGCTGCCTGCCGGTGGCAGCCCGCCGGTTGGGAGAAAATACAAAAAAAAAAAAAAAAAAAAAGAAGAAAAACAAAGAGGAAGGGGGATGGAGGTGTTATATATATATGAAAAAAAAAAAAGAGGGGGCGTGTGGCTAGCACCATATAGACGAGTGGGACCATCGTCCTACTTGTTGAAGCACTAGCCCCGTATTCTCAGGATTAAGCTATGGCTAGTTGTAAAACATCATACACTATAATATCCCGTGCGTTGGCATATGACTATGTATCGATATAAATTCTGAGGTGCTTAACCAATGTTGTGCATGGTATGTTCCAGGTGCAAGGATACGATGGTACGTACTAGATCCGATAGCAATGCATGAGGTACCTCGCGTGGTCCTCGCCCGGTCGGTCGACCACCAAATCCTAGAAGGTCCTGCTCTGTGGGGCAAACCCCACTCCTACAACCTCCAGAAACCTTTGATCAGGGTGTGGCACAAAGGGGCCCACCTGTGACTACACTTCCGGATCCTCCACCGGTCATCACTTCAAGTGATGTTGCAACCATAATTCAGCAGTCACAACAAGCCTTCCAACAACAAATGCTGTAGCAGCAACAGGCATTTATGGCTGCTATACTGCAACAGTTAGACCTTTCTCAAACCGGTCAACCTCCCTGGATACTTACTCCACAGGACCCACCTGTAGGGTCTGACACGGGGCCACAAGCTGGAGTTACACCTCCAATTTAGCCACTCAGCACTCCTTCGTATATGGTGCCCCCTCCATACCCTTACTACCCGACATATGCACCCAATTACCCTCCGACGAATAATACGTCAAGGGTAATGGAATCTTTCAAGAGGAATTTGCCACCTGTATTCTCTAAGGTGGGAAGTGATCCTCTAGAGCCGGACCAGTGGATCCAAGAGCTGGAAAAGATATTTGAGGTAATTGAGTGCACTGAGGCACAAAAACTTATTTGTGCGGGGCTACAACTCAAGAATGAAGCCAACTCTTGGTGGCAAGCCTCTAAGCCCATATTGTTGGTCGTGCATCTGGAACCCACCTGGGAACAGTTCAAGGAGCTGTTCTTGGCCAATTATTACCCATGTAGCTTCAGAGATCGTAAAGAGATGGAATTTATGGCCTTAACTCAAGGGAATAAGACTATCCTTGAGTATCAGTAGCAGTTTGAAAGCTTGTTCCATTTTGCCCCTAGACATATGAGGTCAACTGAAGAAAAGGCGGTAAGATTTCTGAAGGGATTAAAGGCATCCATTGGGTCAGTGCTTGAGGTCTTAGATTTGACAGATTATGGCCAGATTGTGCAAAAGGCTAAGACCATGGAAGATAAGCAGAAGGGAGAACAGTCCCTCACACATGGATTGTGGAAGAGGATAAATCCATTTCCGGACATGAGCAACTCATCCAAGGCATACCGTGGGTCGTATAATTCTGGGCCTACATATAGACAGCCCTATAGGCCATCTGGCTACCCTCCTCGGCCAGCTGGTGGTTCAGGCTCTACATCTTTTCGCCCAAACACTAGTACGGTGCCTACAATCCCAAGGCCGCCCTGAACTCCATCTACAGTGGGTCAAGTGCAAAGGGGCCCGACCCCAGTTTCGGTGTCACAGATCTGTTGCTTTAATTACCATTCCTATGGGTACTATGCTAAAGACTGTCGGGTCAGACCAGCCTTACCCTCCAGTCAGCTCTCTACGTACCGACCTCCCTTAACTCGGGGGAATCAACCGCAGGGAAGGATGTATGCCCTATCCGCTGAGGAAGCTGAGGCCAACACGGAAGTGGTAGCAGGTACATTTTAATTTAAGATTTTCCCTTATGTTAAATATTGATGACCTACTGTACTTATGTGTATTGTTGCACTAGGTGTTCTACTTATAGCGAGCATACCAGCCTATGCCTTGTTTGATTTAGGAGCTACACATTCATTCATATCTAAGAGATTTGCTGAGAAACTTGGTATGTCACCCAGGACACTAGATCATGGGATGATTGTTAGTATGCCTACCAGTAAAGTTACACAGTTGAAAGAGGTGTATGGGTTGTGCCCAGTGGAAATTAGTGAAGAAATTGGACGCACAACTCATTAAATTCAACATACAGAATTTTGACGTTATACTGGGCATGGATTGGTTGTCAGCCCATCGAGCTAATGTGATGTGTGCTAAAAAACTAATTAGGGTGATAGATGATGAAGGAAAAGAATTAGTATACCGAGCAGATAAAATGAAACGGGCTAGAAAGGTCCTCGTCTCCGCTCTTCAAGCGGTAAAGTTGTTGGAAAGTGGATGTCAGGGTTACTTAGCATCTGTACTTGCTGTTGATGCAAAGGTTACACCACTAGAAGAGGTAAAGGTGGTTAAAGAATTTCTCGACGTCTTTCCAGATGATCTGATGCATCTACTGCTGGATAGAGAGTTGGAATTTGCCATAGACTTGATTCCTGGAGCAGCTCCAGTGTCTAAAGCTCCATACAGGATGGCACCAGCCGAATTGAGGGAACTACAGATGCAGTTGCACGAATTATTGGAGAAGGGGTTCATTCGCTCAAGTGTTTCACCTTGGGTACCCCAGTATTGTTTGTCAAGAAGAAGGATGGTAACTTGCGTATGTGCATCGATTACCGGGAATTGAATAAGCTAACCATTAAGAACCGGTATCCATTGCCATGCATTGATGATTTGTTTGATCAACTACAAGGTGCAAGGGTATTTTCGAAGATAGACCATAGATCAGGCTATTATCAGCTCAAGATAAAGACCGGCGACATACCCAAGACAGTGTTCAGGACTCGGTATGGTCACTATGAGTTCCTAGTGTTATCTTTTGGGTTAACCAATGCACCAGCAGCGTTCATAGATTTAATAAATCGAGTATTTCACGATGTCCTCGACAAATGGATAATTATTTTTATTGATGACATCTTGATCTACTCCAAGACAGAAGAGGAGCACACTCAACACTTGAGGATGGTGTTACAGAGGTTGAGAGAACACAATTGTTTGCCAAATACAGTAAACGTGAATTTTGGCTTGAGCAAGTTGGATTCCTGGGACATGTAGTGTCTGAGGCTGGAATCGAGGTGGATCCTAATAAGGTGAAAGCAGTAGTAGAATGGGAAAGCCCCAAGAATGTCACTGAAATTAGAAGTTTCTTGGGTTTGGCTGGATACTACCGGTGCTTCACTGAGAATTTTGCTCGGATCTCAGCACCATTGACTAAGTTAACCAAAAAGGGTGTGAAATTTGAATGGGTAGAAGAATGTGAGAAGAGTTTTCAGGAATTTAAGAAGAGGTTGGTGTCGGCCCCTGTGCTGACCATCCCAGATGGCACAGGTGGAATGATAGTCTACACTGACGCTTCCAAGGTTGGGTTGGGTTGTGTTCTTATGCAACGCGGTAAGGTGATAGCGTATGTGTAATACCCTACTTCTTAAACCCGGTCTGATTACACGATTGACCCGGTTAACTATGCAGGACCCGAACTGGAGAGAGTTAGAGCGGGTTCCTTATGGACTATGATGGCATGGGTGACCTTAAACACCAGCTGGCCCGACAAGTCCAAGCCAGTGCCAGAAGAGACGGGAATACCCAAGCCGTGTACATGCATTTATCATAAGGCCATGTACGGATAAAGCAGGTATGTAGCCGTATATTAAGATACATACGTATATGACGTCGTATGCCAAGAGTGAGATTTGCGCCGAGGGCCGAATTCTGTCAAAATCCCAAGTTTTGGCCCTCAGGTGGGCGGACAGGTGGGCGCATCCACCCACCTAAGTGACCCATCCATGTGAACTATTTAGTTATTTAAGAAGTATATATATAGCATTTATGATTTTCTTTTCTTTTTCATTTATGACACTCGTACGTTGGTGAGAATAGTAAAGAGGAGAGAGAAAGGAAAGGAAGGAAGAAGAGAAGAGAAGAGAAGGAAGAGGAAGAAGAGAAGGATTTCAGCAGCGCCGAGGCTTGATCTCCCCATTCCGCTGCCGGAAGAGTGATCTTCAACACTAGATCTACATTTAGAGGTAAGCAAAGTTGGGTTCCTTAAACATTCACCATACCCAAGTAAAACCCTTGATTTGGGTAGGGTTTCTTGAGATCTTGTAAATCCCCTTTGAAATGATGAATCTAAGGTTTAATAGATGATTTATGTGTTGATCTTGAAGGATTTGAAGAAGTATTTACAAGGTTGGAGAAGCATTGTGGATTTGAAGTGATTTTGGGGTTTTGAAGGTGTTCTTGAGCAAAGAAGGTAAGATGGCTTCCCATTCCTTAAATCTAACCTAGATCTAGGTTAGAACCATCCTATAAGACCTTGAAGGTGTGAAGAATGGGTTCGAAAAAGCCCCATTTGAATCCCCAAAGAATGGAGGAAGTTGGGAAGAAACAGCAGGTTTCCCGCCAAGACCGGTGGGCCATCTGGCCCGCCTGTGGGCACCTGCTTGAGAGGGCAGGGCCCTCGGGCACAATCGGTGGGCCAGACCAACGGACCAACCGGTGGGCCGACCTACTTTCCTGTCTAGACCAGTGGGTCTGACCGATGGGTCAGACAGGTGGGCTGTCTGACCCACCTGAGAGGCTCCAAATGTGATTTTTACGTCCGATTGGACCCAAATCGGACGTGTGACCTTCTTTTAGGATTCTAAACATGATCGTTTCATTGGATCGTGTTAATCTTGATTCCAAGATGGTGAAATACTAACCCCGCTCACTCATGTTAGGTTCACCAAATCCTACGCTTCACGCACCGGATCTCACCCGTACCGAACGGGAATCCTTGTACACTACAGGTAAGTGGGGAGAGGACGTTTGGCCTTGTTTCAAGGCATTGTTTGGCATTCATTTAATTGCATCTAGTCTAGCCATGCCATCATGA
>NC_056564.1:31253300-31268148 GCF_013358625.1 Macadamia integrifolia | reverse complement strand
AGAGTACTCACGGTGGGCCTTCTCCGACAGCCCTATGGGCGTATCGCGGGATGGAGTTCACGGCTCGTACCCGGAGTATACGTGCACTGTGGCTGTAGTAGCACTAAACCAAAGACTTAGTAATGTTGCTTAGGTGGATGTGATTTAAAATGTATTGCATAGCATGTAGTGCATATGATTGTGTTTTGTTGTGTGGACTGCTGTGTGGTCCATCCTTCCACTTACTGAGCTAGTGAGCTCATCCCATGTGTGCACCCCTTTTTAGATGATTTTGCAGGTCATCCATCTGAAGAGCACGGGTCGGGTCCCACGACTGAGTTCCCTGAAGAGGACTGGTGGGCCCCTGAGGAGTTAGAGCACGGCACTGATTGCTCGTGCGAGAGTTGTGCTGCGGGACCGCAGTCCTGATGCCGAGCTGAGCTCCACTTCTGAGGCCGAGCTGAGCTCTACCATGTGATGCCGAGCTGGGTTCAACCCTTGATGCCGAGTTGAGCTCTAGCCATTGATACCGAGCCGAGCTGTATACTCTGATTTTTTATGGTTTCCTTTATGTACTTGATATGTGAATTGTACTTTTATTGTGTAAATATCATGCCTTCGGGGCCACATGTATATAACTATCATATCACAATTCGGGTATCAAGTATTATGGGAATATTCACAGGTAAACCAAGTCTTCCGCTGATCTGAAAATATTTTATTAGTTGTGTGTATGCTGTGGTGGAATACAGTATCAAATGATCCTGGCAGGTTTGGGTTAACCAATGTTAACCCGGTCACTGGCCCAGTTCGGTGTGAACAGGGTGTGACAGTATGCATCCCGACAACTAAAGGAATATGAGAAGAACTACCCCACTCATGACTTGGAACTAGCCGTAGTCATTTTTGTCCTAAAGATTTGGCTACATTATTTGTATTGGGAGAAGTGCGAGATATACAGTGATCACAAAAGCCTTAAGTACTTTTTCACCCAAAGAGATTTGAACATGAGGCAGAGGAGATGGCTCGAACTCATGAAGGATTATGACTGTGACATTCAGTATCATCCGGGCAAGACTAATGTAGTGGCCGATGCGTTGAGTCGGAGGGCACAGACTATATCACTCTCACACTTAGCAGTCAGACCACCACTCGTGCAAGAAGCGATGCTAATGGATGAAACCCTCTTATATGAAGGAGCAACCTTAGAGCTTGAACATCAACTAGAAAACCTTACATGGTTGACTGTATCACTGGTGGCTCTACAGGTGCATCCGTCTATTAGGCAAGAGGTGATAATGAAACAACCTTTGGATCCTGAATTGCAGCGGATCAGAGTTAAGATTTAAGATCAAACAATGAACGACCCTGATTTTGTTTTAGCCAGCAATGGGGCATTACTATTTCGAGATAGGTTATGTGTGCCCGATGATTTGGATATACAAGACAAGATAGTGCGGGAAGCACACAACTCTGAGTACTCACTCCACCCAGGAAGTACAAAGATGTATAAAGACCTTAAACAAAATTATTGGTGGCCAAGCATGAGAATCATGATAGCCCTGTATGTGGCGACTTGTCTTACATGCTAGAAAGTAAAGTCTGAGAGGCATCGACCTTATGGTACTCTTCAACCACTCCCAGTACCAGACTTGAAGTGGGATAGGATTACAATGGACTTCGTCACTGGAGTACCATGCACACCTATGGGAATGGATGCTATATGGGTGATAGTTGATAGGCTTACTAAAATTGCTCATTTCATTCCCATCAAGACCAAGTTCTCTATGGCCAAGTTAGCACAACTTTATATGGATAACATAGTGCACTTGCATGGAGTGCCAGTGAGCATTGTGTCAGATAGGGACCCAAGGTTCACTTTCAGATTTTGGAAAAGCTTCCAGCATGCTTTGGGATCACAATTGAATTTGAGTACTGCTTTCTACCCACAGACTAACGGTCAGTCGAAGCGAACCATACAGATATTAGAAGACATGCTCAGGGCATGTGCAATGGAAATGTGTGGTAGTTGGGAAGAATATATACCCCTTATGGAGTTTGCCTATAACAACAATTACCAAGCTACAATTGGGATGGCTCCATATGAGGCATTATATGGTAGGAAGTGCAGAACTCCTCTGTGTTGGAATGAGGTAGGCGAACGTCGAATGTTAGGACCTGAAATGATATAGATGACTTGTGACAAGGTCGATGTTATTCGAGAAAGGATTAAAGCAGCTCAGTCATGTCAAAAAAGCTATGTAGACAACCGCAGGAAAGACATTGAGTTTCAAGCAGGAGAAAAAGTGTTTCTCAAGGTCTCTCCTACTAAAGGGTTGCAAAGATTCCATAGAAATGGTAAGTTGAGCCCAAGATACATTGGCCCATTTGAAATTTTAGCTCGGGTCTGCTCAGCAGCCTACATGCTTGCTCTGCCACCTTCACTCGGGAATGTTCATAATGTATTCCACGTATCCATGCTGAAGTGATACGTTCATGATCCATCGCATATATTACTTGTGGAACCAGAATATCTAGAAGCTGCTATGACCTATACAGAGCAGCCAGCTGAAATCTTAGACCAAAAAGTGAAAACCCTTCACAACCACTCTATTTCCTTCGTAAAGGTGCGATGGGCTAATCATTCACTTAAAGAAGCATCTTGGGAGAAAGAGGACAAAATCCAAGCCAAGTACCCTCATCTTTTCGAGCAACCAGGTATGGCAATTTCAAGGATGAAATTTTTAAAAATGGGGGGTAAATGTGATACCCTACTTTTTAAACCCGGTCTAATTACACGGTTGACCCGGTTTAACTATGCAGGACCTGAACCGGAGAGGGTTAAGGCGGGTTCCTTATAGACCATGATGGCAAGGGTGACTTTGAACACAGGTTGGCCAGACAAGTCCGAGTCAGTGCTAGAGGAGATGGGTCTACCCAAGCTGTGCACATGCACGTATCATAAGGCTATGTACGGAAAATGTCGGTATGTAGCCATATCCTAAACTGCATACGTAGAATATACCTTGTGTCGAGAGTGAGATACGCGCCGAGAGTCAAATTCCATCAAAATCTCACTTGTTGGCAGATTTTTTGCTCTCAGGTGGGCGGTCACAGGTGGGCGCATCCGCCCACCTGAGTGACCCACCCATGTGGTTACTAGTTGTTTTAGGAAAGTATAAATAGCATTGTTTTGTGTTTTTCAATATCTCATTTATTACATTTAGAAGTTGGTGAGAAGATTAAAGAGGAGAGAGAAAAGAAGGGAGAAAAGAGAATGGAGAAGAGGAAAAGGGAAGGAAGAGGAAGAAGAAATGGATTTAAGCGGTGCCAAGGTTTGATCTTTCCATTTCGACGCTGGAAGAGTGATCCCCAACACGAGGTCTACGATTAGAGTTGAGCAAAGGCTATGTTTCTTAAACTTTCACCAAACCCAAGTAAAACCCTTGATTTGGGTAGAGTTCCTTGAGATCTTGTAAATCCTCCTTGAGATGATGAATCTAAGGTTTGATAGATAGTCTATGTGTTGATTTTGAAGGATTTGAAGAAGTGTTTACTAGGTTGGAGAAGCATTGGTGATTTCTTGAGCTAAGAAGTGATTTTTGGGGTTTTGAAAGAGTTCTTGAGCAAAGAAGGTAAGATGGCTTTCCAATCCTTAAATCTAACTTAGATCTAGGTTAGAATCATCTTATGAGGCCTTGACTGTGTGGAAAATGGATTTGGAAAAGCCCCATTTGTTTCCCCAAAGACTGAAAAAAGTTTCAAGAAAAATGACATTTTTTCGCCCTCTCAGGTGGGCTGAGACCGGTGGGCCAAACGGCCCGCCTGAGGGGGAAGGCCCTCAGGGTTGACCGGTGGGCCCTGACTGGTGGGTCGACCTGCCTACCGATCAAGACTGATGGGTCAAGATCGATGGGCCGACCCACCCACCTGTGAAGACCGATGGGCCGTGACAAGTGGGCTGTCCAACCCACCCGTGAGGCCCCAACGTGATTTTTATGTCCGAATGGACCCAAAACGGACGTGCGACCTTCTTTTATGATTTTAAACATGATTTTGTCATCAAATCTTGTTAGTTTTGACCCCAAAATGGTGAAATGCTAACCCCATTGACTTATGATAGGTTCACCAAAATTTATGTTTCCCGTGCCGGATCTCACCCGTATCAGGCGTGAGTCTTTATACATGACAAGTAAGTGGGGAGAGGACATTTGGCCTTATTTTAAGGCTTGTTTGGCATTCATTTAATTGTATCTAGACTAGTTATGTCATCATGCAAATTATGTGTAGCTTAGCCATCCTCATATGATTATGACATGTGTGTTGTGTTTTACTTTCTCAATGCTAAATGATGATGTATGTGATGAATGATGGGATCATTGTGCATGATGCATTATTAGACTAGATGTCATAGTCGGCTTGGAAACGAGTGCACTGGTGGCCCGTGGAATGCGATGCGGTGGCACTATGCAATCGTACTATGTCATATAAGAGCATGCGGCTTAGGATGATCATCTTCCCGTGCTACGACCCTTCCCAACAGGGGTTGAGGTGTTGGATTACCATTTGGGGGGCAGCAGTGGTCGCGGTTGTTGGGTCACTGTGACGGTTAGACATATACCTGGCTAGTCATTAGGACAGTCGGCAACCTCGGTGGTATATTCAAGAGGGCCAATCGTACTGCGTTTAAATTGCTGGAGTCAGTACCTTTATTTTTTATCATTTACTTTTATGTTGAGAGCCGTTAGTCGACATACTTTACTTTTTCTGAGTACTCACGGTGGGCCTTCTCCGACAGCCCTATGGGCGTATCACGGGATGGATTTCGTGGCTCGTACCCAGAGTATACGCGCACTATGGTTGTAGTGGCACTAAACCAAAGACTTAGTAATGTTGTTTAGGTGGATGTGATTAAAAATGAATTACATAGCATATAGTGCATATGGTTGTGATTGTTGTGTGGACTGTTGTGTGGACTGTTGTGTGGTCCTTCTTTTCACTTATTGAGCTAGTGAGCTCATCCCACGTGTACACCTCTTTTAGATGATTTTGTAGGTCACCAGCCTGAAGATCAAGGGTCGGGCCCCACAGTTGAATTCTCCGAAGAGGATTAGTGGGTTCCTGAGGAATATGAGCACGGCACGGATTGCACGTGCGAGGGCTGTGCTGCGGGACCGCAGTATTGATGCCGTGCAGGGTTATACTTTTTTATTCTTTGGATGACCCCTTTTTATGTACTTGATACGTGAATTGTTATTCTTTTTGTGTAAATATCATGCCTGCGGGCCCACATATATTTATCTATATACTACAATTTTGGTATCAAGTATATTGGGGTATTTACAGGTAAATTAAATCTTACGTTGAACTTTTGAACATTGATCTTAGATGTGTGTATGTTGTGGTTGGGTACTATATCAGATGATCTTGGCAGGTTTGGGTTAACCGGAGTTAACCCGGTCACCGATCCGGTTATGTGTGAATGGGGTGTGACAACCTCGCCCGCTAATTGACCTACCAATCCGACCCTTTGGGTGTTGATTGGACCCAAATTTATCGGGTAACCTCCTATGGTGATTCTAATCGCATTGGGATCATCGTACCTCGTTGGTTATGACCCTAAAGTAGAGGTGTACTAAACTCAACTCTTTGATGATAGGTTTTACTAGAAACTCACGTCATCACACGCCGAATCTTTCTCTTACCAAGGATGATCATTGTACACAATTAGGTAAGTGGGAAGAGGACATTGACTTTATTTTTAGAGTGTTTATGCATCATTCCATTATTGTTGTAAACTAGTCATGTCATCATTTCATTACTGTGTGTAGCTTAGTCATTCACGAATGCCATTTGCATGCATTGACATGTGCATTATGAAATTCATTTATGACTTGATATACTAATATCTTTTAATTGTTAAATGCTTATTCTCACTTTGAGTTATGAGATGAATGACTTTAAATTATTGAATATGATGCATTGCTAGACTAGATGTCGTAGTCGGCTTAGAAACGAATGCATTGGTGGCCCGTGGAATGGGACGCGATGGCACTATATAGTCGTACTATCTCATATAGGAGCATGCAGTTAGGAATGACATACCTTTGTGCTACGACCTTTCCCAATAGGGGTTTAGGTGTTGGATATATCAGTGGGGGAAAATCCTAGGTTGTGTACCAACAGTGACGGTTAGAAGTACACTCGATTGATCACTAGGACGGTCGGCAACTTTAGTGATACAATCAGAGGGTCAATCGTACTGATTTTAATTTAATGCAGGGCAAGACCCATTTTATTTTAATATCACTGAGAAATAGTAATTTACTTTAATGTCATTTAGGAACAGCAATTTACTTTTTTGGTACCCACGGCTGGCCTTCTCCGATAACCCTATGGGCGTATCGCAGGATGAAATCAACGATTTGTACCCGAGGCATACATGCACTGTGGTTGTGAATAGCATATGACCTATGACTTATATGTGATTTTTAGGTGATTTAGGTTATAAAAATGGACTTACATACATATGGATGCATTTGTATTGCGAATGATTGTTTGATCTTTCTTTTCACTTACTGGGCTAGTGAGCTCATCTCACTTGCACACCATTTTTAAATGATCTTGCAGGTTATCTAACTGAAGAGCTAGAGCTAGGACCCACTGTGGAGTTTTTAGCTGAGGACTGGCGGATCCCTGAAGATCTTGGGCACGGGGCAGAGTGCCTGTGCGAGAGTTGTGTTCCAAGGCAGCAACATTGAATACCAACCTAGGATTCCTTTTGATTATTTTGTGGTGTTACCCCTTTTGTGCTCTGGATGTTTAAATTATAATTCGCGTGTATATATCACGCCTACGGACTCACATGGAAATGTATTATGTAATACAATTTGGGTATCAAGAGTTTTGGGGTATTTACAGGTATATATAGGTAAGACTTCCGCTAAAATACATAATTTACTTTCTTAGTTGTGTGTATGTTGTGTAGTGGTTATTGCGTCAGATGATCCTGGCAGGTTTTGGGTTAACAGGTGTTAGCCCGGTCACCGTTCCAGTTCTGTGTGAACGGGGTGTGACAAATATGTTTTTTGCCTTGAAGGTGGACATGCTTAAAGCGTATGATAGATTAGAATGGTGCTTCATTGAAAGGATGCTGTTAAAGTTGGGGTGCCGAAGATACTGGGTTGATCTAGTTATGTCATGTATTGGTCAGTCTCATACTCCTTACTCATTAATGGGTGCACCAGAGGCTCTATTGTTCCTACTCGTGGTATAATGCATGGCGATCCACTTCCTCTTGCTATCTTTGTATTATGCTCACAAGCCCTTACATCTATGATAAATCAAGCTGTGGATAATGGGACCTTGCATGGAGTGAAGGTAAGACATAGAGGACCACCAATTACTCACTTGCCTTTTGCAGAATTGTCTATTTTCTCCCAAGTCAAGTTACAAGAAATTTCCAATCTAAAGAATTTCCTAGAGTTGTATTGCAAGGCTTCAGGTCAAGCTATAAACCTTTAGAAATCTAGTTTGACTTTTAGTCCGAATACACATCCTAGGTTAAAGAGATGGTTTTCCAAGGTTCTAAAGGTTTCTTACGGTAATGGCCCAACCAAGTACCTAGGCTCCCCATAGAATTTGGCATTTCTAAGAAGGATTTGTTTTGAAGAGATTCGGGAACGTACTATTAAGAAGCTCAAAGGTTGGAAGGAGAAGCACCTTTCTCATGCAAGCAAGGAGGTACTTTTGAAGGCCGAAATATCCTCTATGTCCAATTATGCGAGCTTCCATTTTAAACTGCTAGCCTCGCATCATGAAGCTATTAGGAGAGTAGCAAACAAGTTTTATTGGGGAGAAAAGGGGTTTGCTTAAAAAAATCCATTGGATCTCATGTTCAAGGCTATGCAGGTCAAAAACTAAAGGTGGCCTTGGTTTCAAGGATTCTAGATTGCAAAACCAAGCTTCGCTTGCAAAGGAGGCCTGGAGGTTGTGGCCTCATCGGATTCCCATTGGGCAGTCTTTCTGAAGTCTATCTACTTCCCACATGCAACTTTCCTTGAGGCTAGGTTGGGAATAAACTGTCCTGCGGGTGGCGTAGGTTTTTTTTTTTTAAGTGGGGGTGAGGAAGACCTTAATGGATGGTTTATTGTGGCAAATTGGAACGGGTGAGTAGGTCAATATTTGGCAGGATAGGTGGCTGTCATCTCTTCCTGGATACCGACTCCAACAGCAGCAACCTCCCCAGTGTATGCTCAATATGGTTTTAGAACTCATTGACCTTATTCTACTATGTTGGAGAATGGATTTGCTTCAGCAATACTTCCAACCAACTATGAGGGAGACAATTCTAAAGATTCCTCTAAGCCTTTATCCAACAGTTGATAAGAAAATATGGGGTCCATCGAAGAATGGTTTATTCTCTGTACAGACAGTTTATCACTTACTCTCTATTGAAGCACAAGAGGTGGCAGCGGCAAGTGCATCTACATCCAGAATTCATCGGTGGGATCATGTTCTAGAGACTGTTTGGAAGAGGATTTTGGCAATCGATACACTCCCAAAGATACGAGCTTTTCTATGGCGAGCATGTGCACAAGGATTGGCAACAAGTGAAGGACTCCAAAGTCGAGGGGTAGATGTTGATCACTCATGTGGACACTATGGGGCAGGTATGGAGATTGCTGATCATTTCGTCTTAGGTTGTGATGTTGCAAGGCTGGTATGGTTTGGATGCTCTTTAGCTTATTCACCCCCTCACGGATAGGAACCAACAATTTCAGATTGGCTCAATAACTGGGAGTGCCTGTTCATATCTAACAAGAAGAAGGCAAGGCAAGATTTATCCAAAGCTTGTTTTCTCTATTGGTATTTATGGAGGGCTAGGAGTGACGGTGCAATTTCAAGATCTACTTGGAAACCACAGGTTGTCATTAAAGTAGCAGAGAAGGCATATTATGAGTTCTTAGCCTGCCGCTCTATAGAACAAAATTAGTTTCTAAGAAGTGTTGCTACTTCTCCTACTGTTACAGGTTGGAAAGCTCCACCTAGAGGATACATTAAGGTGAACTGCAACGTTGCTACACCGAAGGGAACAACTAGTGGAGGCTTGGGAATTATCTTCTAGGATTCAAATGGAAGAGGAGTAGAGGCTTTCTAGGTTCTGCAACACTTCAATACAGTTGCACAAGGGGAAGCGTTGGCAATTAGATGGGCTCTATCCCATGCAGTGCAACAAGGATATGGCAAGATTCAAGTTGAAATAAACAACAAGAAAGAGGTGGATCTTCTACAAAATAACACTCGTCTCCTCCCAGGGGACGTTTCTCCAATTCTGGATGATATTTTACATCATAGTTCTTTATTTGAGTCTATTTCCTTCGGTTACATTTCAAGGGCTATAAATCCTATTGTTGTTCCCTTGCATGGAAGGCCATGTCCGTTGTGCATAGGACAGCTTGGCCACACTCCATTCCCTGGCTATCTCAGCTCTATGAGTCTGAGGTGCTAGGTTGTACACATGCTCCATCACAGTAAAGCTCCACATTACCAAAAAAAAAAGAGGATAAAAATTGATTCTCTCCCTCTTATTTATTAATTTAGTTGTTTCTTAAGTAAAAAAAATAGGATTATTTATTGAAGTTCATCCCACGTAAGGTTTCTAAATTACATAATTCATACAATAAGGAAAGGAAAGCGACCAATTTGTCTCACATGCACAAGGCAAGGCCTTCCTAGCCAACGAGTTAATCATTTTTTTTTTTAACAGATAATATATCAAATTTATTGCAAAAAAAAAAGGAAAACAATTTACATATGCAAAGAAGGCATCACACTAACAACTCGAAGACGGGCCTTGCAAAATCTATATCCAAAGTTAAACCAATGTTTTAAGAACTGGATTAAATTGGGCAGATTGGCCAATTCAAATTGGTCGATTGTACTGGATTTCTTGGTTTAAGACATTTTTTAGTTGATTCAGGCTGCTCTAGACCTATGAGATTGATCCATATCTCGATTCTGTTAAACCTTGATCCAAACATGATTTCTTATTCTATATCTTAGTTTGGATTTCCTTGTAATTTGGGGGTAAAAAAAATTCCAACAGGCCTTGGCACATGGACAGATGATGTGGTTCTTCTAAAAAGTGGATAAAGAGTTCATGGTCTGCATAGTCACATTTTAAATTCTAAAGTCCAAATCGGTCAAATACCCTCCCTTGTATCAACATCCATCCCATGTATGTTCATGCATGCCTACAACACTTGGACAACTAGTGTACACTCTCCCACAGCCAAGGATATTCAAAGTTCCATTTTATCATATGGCAAGATCTGATGGCACTGAAACTTGACATGTGAGTGGGAGATCTAAGATTTTACTTTATCGAAAAATTTGGACCCCACATAATCTGCCACATGAAAGTTGTAGAAAAAATTCCTCGGATGGGTCACTCATGGATAGGTAGCGTTCCTTTGAAACTTTTATTTCGAAATTGAGTTAAAAGTAGACGACTCGACTAGGTCCATAAGCCCCAACAAAAACTCTCTCGTAACACTCCAAATCCTGATTGAGGGGAAAAGGAGAAGAAAATGAACAGGTTGAGGAGACTGAAATGTACAATGAAAGGGGAACATGCATGGATGCTAATATTTCTTGAGGGGAGGGGGCGAGGATGCTACAATGGGCCTTAAATTTCCTGAGGCTTGGGCTGGGCTTGGATGAGTTTATAAGACTCGTTAACTTTATTTATTTTTTGGCAGGTAAAACACATGGATGTGACAATGGGCCTGAGATTTTCTCAGGCTTGGGTTGGGCCTGGTGGATCTTTGATCAGAATTGCTTTGGTGGCATACTAGCCAACTAGTGACATTGAAAAAAATTTGGTTGTTACCGGGGTTGCAGCCAAGTAACTACAATCCCCGCTCATAGTTAAAGAAATGGATTAATTCATTTTCACCCTTGAAATCATAAATACCTTCCTAGGATTTAGTATTTAAAAAAATGTCTTGCAAGATTCCATTTCTTTGGCTGCCAGCAGCCAAATTTTGTCTGAGTTACATCTCAAATTGCTTGCCTTCCGGAGTGGATTATTAAATAGGGTCCGTCTCCAGGTTTCAATAAGATTGAGAAAAGCAGATTATTTTCAGTACATGCTACCATTGTTTGGGAGATATGGAAGCTAAAAAATGCTCGAGTTTTTGGGGTTTTTCTTTCTTCGTTTAGATCGTGGATTACTATGGTTGATCACTATGTGAAAGGGACTATCGCTCTAATTTCTGCCACTTTTAGCCCCTCTCCCTTTGCTACCTCTTTGGAATTGCTCGTCATTTTCTTGGATGCAGTTCAGTTGTTTTTTTTTTGGTAGGAAAAAGGTCATATTAGATTCATAAAAAGCTTAATACATCAGATGTAATGTTAACTAAATTGTTCATAGCCTTATGGGCAAGACAAACCATAAGAAATACCACGCCGTTGTTAGGTCTAAGCCAAAAATGGGTTAGGGGTGATATGTTGAAAAAATGGTGGGCTTATGCTCAAAGGTCACATGTGGTACTGCATCCAAAAAGAAGATCACGAAATCCAGTTCGTATTGCTCCAGATCTCATAACTGCTCCATCCCTTCTGACTTGCATGTTTCAGTCCAAGATATAGTGGCCTCGCACTTGCATCAAAAGCTTCTAATACATAGCCAGCAGACAATAAGACACAATTCCTGTGGATGATAATGCAAACAACCCATCCTGATTTCTTATTCAAACTATCAGACATGCTAGCATGGATAAGGATAGGATAATCCAAATTAGGGAAATTAAGGATTGTTGGATTAGTAGAAGAAGATATCACCTGTTGAGGATTTCGTTTGCACAATAGACTTAACCATCCTTCGGCATAAAGCAGAATATTGTTGGGGGAAAGGGGTTGGGGATTTTTTTTTTGAAAATGATATTATTCATATGCTTCCATATATAGTAGCAAAAAGTAATAAAAATAGGGAAGAACGTCGTAGTATGATTATCAGGAATAGAGTTTGGATTAAAGAAATACATAATTAAATTATTAAATGAGGTAGCAGAGAGATTCTCAATTCCCTAAACCTTGTGGGCTAGCAGCCCATAGTCTTTTTATAAACTCGAAAGGAGGATATGCCACTTTGACTCAGATTCCCGTGGCAAAAAGCACATAATGGGTCAGCATCCATCCATTTGCAAAAGATATCTTTAGTGGGTATCCCTCCTTATACAAAAGTCTTTAGAAAAAAAAAAAAATCTTAAATTTAAGTGCAAATAGAGTTTTCAAAAAAAGGCCACCAAAATGTAAATATAGATGACCAACCAAGAGTCCAACAAGATTATTAAGCATTCCATATTGAAGGAATTTAGCAGCCATTTTAGTGGTGAAATTTCCCTTTTTTTTTCTCTCTCTCTAAAAGTTGCACCACCATTTATCACTGTGTGGTAATGGGAATGTTCAAGATTTTATTAACAGATGATAACACTTACAATTCTGTTGTTGTTTAATTGGGAAGCGTTAGCATTCAGGAAGACTCCTCAATCCATGCCCATCTTCATAGTGTTATCATCTAGTCTATTTGACTCTTCTTCTATAGTTACCATCCGTTAATGCTTTGGCCCACAACATTTTCAAATAGGCTGTGTGATACCCTCATCGGGTCTAGGGAGACACTCTTTTCCTCATTGACCTCCCACAACATGTATAAACCTTTTTACCTGATGAGACTTAATAATATTCCTCTTTTAACAAAATACTTGTATAAAAAAATAATAATATAATAATAATAAAAATTGATGTTTTTTCTGTTTGGGAGCAAGTCCTGTGCCAGACTTAGGGGATGTAAAATGACCACCCTATCCCCCAATAGATGCCTGAGGGTACATTCTCATTAGGCAAGGCATTGGCATATGGGTCCCACTCCCACTCCCAGACAAAAAACATTTTTCCCTAATAAAAGTTAAGGACTGACCTTCCTATATTACCAATTGGTTTGACCAAAAAAAAAAAAAACATCATATGACCCAAAGAGGCCTTAGTTGTGTTAGGCTGTGTTTAGATGCCAAGGAAAGGCCTTATTAAAAAAAAAAAGTAAGAGAAAAAAAATAATACAATAAACATAATAAGACATGATGACTTTTTTTTAATGCATCAATCTCTCTCAAATTTAAAATTTTTTGAATTCTTGACATTGAAAAGATAGCCCTAAGGAATGAAAGAAGCCTTTGTGGACAGGCACAAAGATAAGATGGCATCAAAGTGAAATGGGAATATGAAAAAATAAAATTATTTTATTAAAATAAAAAATAATGTACTTTAGTTCCCAGATCCACTAGAAAGGAGAAGTGGGAAATTCGTCTTTGAAGTTATTAATTAATTAATAAAGAGATTTAGTCAATTTATTTTTAATTTGAATAATTAATAGAGAAAAATATCTCTGGCCCATTGGGTGTTCTACGTCTCCTCAAAATTTTTTATTCATTTAAAAAAAATATAACAAAAAAATAAATAAACAATTTCTTGTGAGGCGGCATAGGGTATATTGGTGGCTCAGCCAACTCTTGCCCTAATTAATATTCGAATTTGACTCCCCTTAAAAATCGACTTAAATAAGGGGAAAAAGGAAACAGAGATTTGAAATTTTAAATAAACAACTAAGTCCACTTGTGCTACACGTGTTTATTTTCAATAAATTTTGGGTCATTTCAAATAAAATAATGTAAAATCATTGCAAAGGGCAATGTGATGAGAGAGAATAGTACAGGAAAGCATATTTATTCCCATTTCTTTAGGTGACAGTTAGACATGTGAGAAGCATGTGCTACCCACGAGGCATTAATAAATGTTTCTATAAGATCACGGTGAATGAAAATCCATTAATTATGTGATCATCTTGAAGGGATGGGGAGTTAGAATTTTTGACCCTCGGATCACACGGTGGAGTTACCGCAAGGTCAAGGGAATATTTTTCCATTAGTTTTAGAGCACAAAATAAAAATAAAATAGTGAGACCTTGTTGAAAGGGAATTCATTCATCGAGGAGTCTTAAATACACACGGGGTATCATGGGTCCTTTGAAAATCCTAGGTATTTTGTGAATCCTAGAATAGAGTGATGAACATAAATATGTGGTGAGGAAAACTTTTTCGAATGTTAGTTGCAGGGAAGGTCACTAACCATTGAATGAATATATTATATCTTTTAAAATGAGTAGTAGTTGAAGTTAGTAACACATCTCAATGATATATGGCCAGGCATGCATTGGATCCTTCTTGTAATTTTCAGGGTCAAAATTAGCAAACATTTTGAAACGTAATATTAATTAAAATCTAATTGATCAAAGATGTAAGAACTTAATGTTTAAATAATTGGTGATGTAGAAATATTTTTAAGAATAATGCAACGTGATAGGAAAACATTTTCTAAACCATGTGAAATACCAATCCATATTAATGAAATAATCCATTAACTCTGAATCTTCTTCTACCATATATCTATAATTTTCAAAAGCAAGAATTTAGATCGAAAACCCCAAGAGAATAGCTCAGTTACCAAGGATTAATATAACTCACAATTAAAGAGGTCAAGTCATAAGTTAAAGGAAAAAAAAAAAAAAAAGAAGCTGGCATCATTGTGAGGATACCAATCTTGGACAATACAAGGTGGTATTAAACCAAGGGATAGCTTGATTGGCAAGGGATCACTTTTCAGAGGACAAAGTAGATGTCTTGAGCTTGATTCACCTCCACCCTTTAGGACCACTTGCACGAGCTGCTACTATTTTATGGCCCTAAATTTTCTTCGTCTATGTGGATTGTATGGTTTTATTGATGATCAGGAGTTACCCAATCAAAAA
>NC_056564.1:31140758-31253280 GCF_013358625.1 Macadamia integrifolia | reverse complement strand
AAAAAAAAAAAAAAAAAAAAAAATTGACCAAAATTGAATTAAACCATTAAATTTTGGTTTGCATTCCAAAGGTAAAGGAAAAAAGAAGCCTAGAAGGCAGCGTGGCCTCTACACCATGACATTGGGAAGGGAAAATGACTATCCCACCCTTATATATATAATAAAAAAAAAATACAGAAATTCTCCTACTGTTAATATTTTTGCTTGTATTTTCATTGATTCTCATATTAATATAGGACCCACACCGCCTTTTAAGGAACCCTCTCCCCAAGGATAAATAACATTTAAACCACCTTACGTTGCTTGGGCCTCAAGAGTTGTTTGTTAATGTGTACAAATGGAAATTGAGAGTTATGGACAAATTATAAAACTGAAAATTTTTGGCCTCATTCCAAATGTGTTGAATAAAATGAGTAAAACTAGTATATATCCCTTTGAGACAGAATTAGGAATTTTACACCTACCCTAGTTGAAAAGGAATCATTCTTATTTAGGAGACAAATACATAAAATCTTGATGGGGCCATCTACTCAAAGGAATTCTTAATGTAGCATTCTCAACAAGAGGAGGAAAAAAAATAATAATAATAATAATAATAATAATAATATTATTAAATTATAATTCCATTCACCATTATGGATGAGTTCAGATACCTTCGGTTATAATGCATTAGAAGTTAACAACATGATAACACAAAAGCCATCAAGTATGAAATCCATGAGTCATGCTAAATAGAAATATTAATTTTATCTTCTATATCCTCTAACACACAACTTGCTTTAAAATAGGCAAAATCGTAACCAAATGAGTCAAGTAAAACATTTTTTGTTGGAAATATTGAGCTTTTAAAACTTTTTTCCCATGGAGCAAAAGAATTAGTGAGAAGGTGTCAAGTGAACTTTAACAAAGCCTCATTATAAATAATAGTGCTATAAAAACACATATTTCCTAAGGATTTAAGACGGCAAAAATATGTCCAAGATACTAAAGATCAACATTTGTTTGGTCTTATCAACACCTTTAATTCCGCAACACCAGGTTAATTGTTAGAATCTAATAGATTACATACTTTATTGGGAAATAAAAAAGCAAGACATGCATGCACAATAGGTATGAATGGAGTACAAATTAGACTTAATTAAAACTAATCTATCAGAACAAAAGAAGACTTCCACCTACCTAGGTTAGCTTTAACTATCTGAACAACCTTATTCCAAGTATTAGATTTATTTCATTAAAAAATTTAAATGTACTTAAATAAACAACTCCTTCACTAATGGCCTTAACCCCTAAGTTGTGATGCACCATACTTCTAACTTCCATGGGTGCAGATTTATTAAACAAGACACCATGTACACTTATTAAAATTAATTTACTAACCTAACAAATCTTGGAACAAGTTAAAAATAGTATACAAAGCAGATATATCATTCTTGATGGCTCTACAAAATATAAAAATATCATCAGCAAAGAGAAGGAAATGGGCATTATTTCCCATTTTAAGCCCTTTATAGAAATTTATATCACTAAAAACATTTAACTATAGAGATAAAAATCCTTCATATATAGGAATAATAAATAAATAAAGACTAAAGGGACAGCCCTACCTACTATCTCCAGATGGTTCAATGAAATCAAAACAGCTACCTTTTAATATTATCGAAGTTATACACAAAGACATATGATATCATACCATTTATTTTTGTACTAAAAAAAAAAAAAGGCTCTTAAAACATCGCCATTCAATTTTTTCATAAGTTGTAGAATTGTCAAACTACCAATGGGGTTGGTAGCCTAGTGGTGAAAATGCCATCAATCATCATCGCTCGAGTTAGTTGGTTGTGGGTTCGAGTTTTGGCATGTTTACTATCGTCCATTGGAACATCATCGCTCGAGTTTGACTTGGGGGCTATGATCGTTACCATGGAACACCCTTTTTTCTTTACCCAAAAAAAAAAGAATTGTCAAGCTACAAACCTAATCAGCTACGTTCACCCTCATAATGATTTAAGTAATGAAAAAATTTTATGTGCTAATAATAACATTATCAGTAATTTATCTATCCTTAATAAAAGTTGCTTGAAAATGAAAGATAATTCTATTGAGACGAGGTTTAAGCCCATCAATTAACAATTTTGCATTCATTTTATAAATCAGAATACAAAGACTAATGGGTTAATAATTATCAATATTTATGGACTTCTCTTTCTTAGGGACTAGTGCTAACAAAGTATGATTAAAAAGATAAACTTGTCTATGGAAAATATTCATTCATCTAGAAGGCAGCGAATATCTGAAGTATTGGGAGTCCATACATATACATTTTCTGCTCGTAATTTAGGGTTGCAAATTTTTAAAAGTGAAGATTTAAAAAGGATCATTTACTTCCTCTTATGGATAAAATTGAAAAAAAGGATGACTGGTTGGAAAGGAAAACTTTTGTCTGTGATAGATAGGGTACAACTGGTGTAGTCTATGATTTATAATATTCTATTTAAGAATTTCTTGGAGTACTAGGGACTATTTTCTTTTATTAAAATGATAGAGAGATGGATAAGAAACTTTATACAGATAGGTAATATGGATACAACCAAAGCTATTATAGTTAACTAGCATCTTGTCTGCAAGCTTGAAGCTAGAGGTAGCATTGGGATTAGGAATCTTCGCAATGTGAAAAAGGTGCATCTCTATAAGCTGACTTGGCAGCTAAAGCATCAATAGTCAAGAATGAGTAATTTATTTAAAACCATGTTTATTGGAAGGGATGGCTCGTGCAAGAAGGGCTATAGATGTTCTTTTATCTGCCTTGTGTAAGAAGGATGCGAGACTTTATCTCCAAGAAGGAAAAATGGGTAGTGAGAAATGGCAAGAATATAAATTTTTTGAAGGACTGATAATTGGTTTTTTTTTTTTTTTTTTGGGAGGGGGGGGTGTGGGGGGTTGGGGGAGTTTCAATTGAAGAAAAGATAATTAGAGTTTTTTCTTTGATTGTTCTAACCATGATTCTGATTTTGTCACAGATTTCAAGTGAAATTCAGGATAAAATCTATCTTCATATATGTAATGCAGTGGGGTCCATTAATATCTCATATTCTAAGCAGAAGATAAATGTGCTTGAAAATTAAATCCATCAAGTTTTCTTGGCCTCAGGTCTCTTGAAATGACATCAAAACTTGCAATCCTAACCTTCCCTGTGCATCTGTTATTTGGGAGAAATTTTTTTCACCAAGGCAGTCAATTTTTGGATAGAGATGGATTCTTGCAAGTAACCTCTTGCATGTAAACCTTTCAACCATAACCATGCACGCATAAGAACCATGCCAGCTTATCTAGATAAATATCAATTTGACAGTTGAGCCTCGAGAATCACGCCTTCCTCTCCATTGATGTGTTTGGTAGGTTTATTTATTTATTATTTGTGGTTACCCTGAATGGTTGGTAGGTATTCAAACTATAGAATTTGAAGCACAGTTAGCTTATCACGTTCAAAAAAAAAAAATTTCTAACTCTTGCCCAGAAAAGATTGGGAAAATGTTAGAAATTTTTTCTAGACAAATTGGTAAGCTGTCGAATCCTCAATCCAACCCATTTCACCCTGTTTGGATACATTTTTAAGTTGACTTTAGTTGAGAGTTAAAATCATGAATCAGTGCTTCAAAGGCATATTTTTCTGGAATTTTTAGTTAATTTTGGTGATTCTTGGCACAATAATTGAATTGGAGATTCTTGAATTTGAGATCATAATTTTGCAATGTTTAGAATTCTATGACGGGAAAAGGACATTACACATTTGTATTCATATATTCTCTCTCTTTTGTACACTTTTCTCCATCTTTAACATGATATTTATTAAGTTGATGTGGGTGATGCAATTGCATGTGGGTCGCTTGTAAATCCCCTGCTAAAATTCCGGAAGTTGGGTCCCATTTGAAATGGAGTGTGAAATCACTTGATGGTGACTTAAAAACTCTAGTACACGCATTCTAGGAGTCAGGGTCAAAAGATATCATATATGGGTGTTTTTTTTACTCTATTGACTAAAATGTTCATGCAAGGTTTATATATCTCTCGTATGCATGTTCTAGAGGATTCATTGTCTATTGCTCAATGGACACCTCACATTGGGCCAGCGGATTAGGCGTTCCGACATGGCATTATGAGCCCCTTAACCAAGATTTATTTATAATAAAGATAGGGAAAAGAATGCTATTCCTGTTCTCTACGCCCTTTTCTTAGCAAGGGTCCCTTGAAATGACCCCCTGCACCGCCTGTGCCTGTGTGTGCTTTTTGATGGATATCCATCTGCTATTTCTCCATTGGAAAGCATAAGGAACATGATCAACTACCATTCTTTCTCCCATTAAAGATGCAGAGTGGCATAAATTTCAATGGTGTAAGAAAGAACTCTACTTGATACCTCAACTTTAGTATAGCCTATTAATTAAGGTAGTTGCCACAATTGACGTGATTACTCCTACATGTTGGCTGATTAATCATCCTTAACTCACCTTGATGAGTATCGTAACAATTCTGATACTAATCCCAATCCACTGATACCCAACAACTTAAACCATGATTTATATCATTACACCACATTTATTCTCGCCTCTTTTGTTTTGAATCATATCGGATCATTGAAAAGGCATGTAACTAGTAAAACCAATACCAACCTATGGTAAGAAATCGTCCCAAGCTTTCTGTGCAACTTGCAAAATGGAATGGACAAAACAAAGTGAGCACTCTCTTTGGAAACAGTAATTCAAGAACAATAAAAAAGTATTGATCCCTTTAAGGGCTTTACCTGAGTATTTATAGTTGTAGCAAGACGATCATGGAGAGTCCCAACTTGGTAGCAGTCCTAGAGCTGGTGGGAGTCCAGATATGGTAGGAGCCCAAGTGTGGTAAGAGTTATATTTGGAATTTGTGTAGATAAGGAGTATCCTGATCTGTGAGGGATTTTCCTTCCTTTAGGGATGATTGAGAGTCCTTTTTTATGATCTTTCCTGTTTAAGAACAGGAAAGATCCACACCTTGCCTAGCGATTACATATTTGACTAGGAGTGAATCTGCTTGCTGTGAATGAATTGTCACACTTATGCAGGATTCTCCGAGCCCCTACGATTAGCTCCGGAGCTCAATCAGGGCTCTCCGAGCATCCATGAACAACCTAGTAGCTCGGTAAGGGCACCTCGAGCGTCCAAGAGTAGCTCGACTATTCCGTTGTGCAAATGAGTAGCTTGGTTACTCAGTTGTTGCTGAGCTATGAAGGTAATCTGATGAGGGCCATTCTTTGGGCGGGCCCTGGTTCATCTGCCTGTCTCCTGGGACTGGTTTGATCCTGATCTACCTCGTCTACCCTGATTCCATGTGTCATGCTAGTATTGGCAAACATACTTTTACCCTCACACAACCCAAATTACAAAGTACAAAGAACGTAGATGTAGCATTTAATTAGAAAGACTGTTAGTTGTTCACGAGTTATGATTCCATGATTCTATTAGTGTACTAAACCTAATCGGTTTGCAATAGAGAAAGCTATTTATTAAAGATCTAATCTTCAGATGTGGAGTTGGATTGTATTAATTTCTTGAGAATTGAATGTCTATTATTGCAAATCCACGTTGGCGTTTTTATGTTCACACTTCAAGAACATGAGGTTGTGTTGCTTAAGAGCTTACCATAATGTGATCACAAAGAGCCATTAAGGAAATAATCTTTGAAATGGAAGTTGATATACAAAGTACAAAGAATGTCTATTATTGCAAATCCATGTTGGCGTTTTTATGTTCACACTTTCAAGAACGGTTGCCCTAGTTGTTCACTTTTTTTGAATTTGGAACGAAACCAAAATGGTGGAACAAGGTTTTTTTCGTTCCATCATTTTACGTATTGAGCTTCTTTTTTTTTTTTTTCACTCCAAAAAACCAAAAAATACCAAGTTGACACCAAACTAACTAATTTGGAACCTGACCAAATCCCACATGTAGACACCCAATCTTATCACCTGCCCCCGGCAATGATGATTCATAGGATATGAATGAGATCTATGCTATCTTTCAGAAGAGGACTTGGCATTCCCGAAAATGGCCTAGATCCAAACCCCAATCCAAAACCCTTGCTTAGTCCAAAACCCTAATCTGTCCCGAAACCTTAATTTAGCTGGATCTTTGCATGTTCTTGTGGCACCCAATATTAGCATGCTATATATTAATGAATTGATCCAAGTACTATTTAATGATGTGAGAATGACACGAAAATAGCTATCGAAAAATTCCCCAATTTTTGAAAGGACAAGAGCCCTTTCTCACAAACCTAATTTTTTCATGAGCTGAAAATGAGCTCAACACCCACACCATTGGATAGTATTCAGAAAAACGATTCTATGGATATATGGTGCGCCAAATCAAACTACCAGATCTCCAATAACTAATCCCAAAATGGAAATCCCAATTACGACAACCTAAACCAAGAAATAACCAAATTGTCCCTAGATCTAGCGGGCCTGCCAAGTGCAAAATTACCATTTTGCCCTTCCATTGGTGAGGGGCAGCCAAATGGGAATATTCCCTATTGGCAGTGTCACACCCCGTTCACACAGAACCGGACAGGTGACATGGTTAACTCCGGTTAACCCAAACCTGCCAGGATCATCTGATACAGTATCCAACAACAGCATACACGCAACTAAGAAAATGTTCAACAGTTCAACGGAAGACTTAATTTACCTGTAAATATCCCCATTATACTTGATACCCAAATTGTAGTACATAGTTAAGTACATGTGGGCCCGCAGGCATGATATTTACACAAAAAGATTAAAATTTACATATCAAGTACACAAAAAGGATCATCAAAAAAATCAAAGAGTAAAGCTTAGCTCGGTGTCAAAACTGCGGTCCCGCAGCACAACCCTCGCACGAGCAATCCGTGCCGTGCTTTAATTCCTCGGGGACCCACCAATCCTCCTCGGGGAATTCCACTGTGGGCCCTGACCCATGATCCTCAGGCTGGGGACCTGCAAAATCGTCTAAAAGAGGTACACACGTGGGATGAGCTCACTAGCTCAGTAAGTGAAAAGGAGGACCACACAACAGTCCACACAATAATCACAACCATATGCACTATATGCTATGCAATTCATTTTTAATCACATCCACCTAAACAACATTACTAAGTCTTAGGTTTAGTGCTACTATAACCATAGTACCCGTATACTCCGGGTACGAGCCGCGAACTCCATCCCGCGATACGCCTATAGGCCCGTCGGAGAAGGCCCACCGTGAGTACTCAGAAAAGTAAAACATGTCGACCACCGGCTCTCAGCAAAAAAGTAAATGACAAAAAATAAAGGTGCTGACTCTAGCAATTTAAAAGCAGTACAATTGGCCCTCTTGAATATACCACCGGGGTTGTCGACTATCCTAATGACCAGCCGGGTGTATATCTAACCGCCACAGTGACCCGACAACCGCGACCACTGCTTCCCCCCAAATGGTAACCCAACACCTCAACCCCTGTTAGGAAGGGTCATAGCACGGGAAGATGATAATCCTACACCGCATGCTCCTATATGACATAGTACAATTGCATAGTGCCTCCGCGTCCCATTCCACGGGCCACCAATGCACTCGTTTCCAAGCCGACGATGGCATCTAATCTATTAATGCATTATGCACAATGATGTCATCATTCATCATATAATCACATCATCATTTGACATTGAGAAAATAAACACAACAAATAAGTCATAATAATATGAGGATGGCTAAGTTACACAAAGTTTGCATAATGACATGACTAGTCTAAATACAATTAAATGAATACCAAACAAGCCTTAAAATAAGGTCAAACGTCCTCTCTCCACTTACCTGTAGTATACAAAGACTCACGCCCGGTACGGGTGAGATCCGGTGCGAGAAACGTAAGTTTTGGTGAACCTATCATAAGTGAATGGGATTAATATTTCACCACTTTGGGGTCAAACTAACAAGATTTGATGACAAAATCATGTTTAGAATCCTAAAAGAAGGTCGCACGTCCGTTTTGGGTCCATTCGGACATAGAAATCACGTTGGGAGTCAACCCACCGGTTATGATCGGCGGGTAGGTCGGCCCACCGATAGGGCCCGTCGATTGGCCCCGAGGCCCTGTCCTCTCAGGTGGGTACCCTCAGGCAGGCCATTTGGCCCACCGGTCTTAGCCCACTGGTCTTGGCGGGAAAATGCCATTTTTCCCCAAAACCTTCCCCAACCTTTAGGGAATCAAATGGGGCTTTTCTAAGCCATTCTCCACACATTCAAGGTCTCATAAAATGGTTCTAACTTAGATCTAGGTTAGATTTAGGGAATAGAAGCCATCTTCAACACATAAATCATCTAATAAACCTTAAATTCATCATCTCAAGGGGGATTTACAAGACCTCAAGAAACACTATCCAAATCAAGGGTTTTACTTGGGTATGGTGAAAGTTTAGGGAATATAGCCTTCGCTCACCTCTAAACGTAGATCTCACGTTGGGGATCACTCTTCCGGCGTCAGAATGGGAAGATCAAGCCTTGGCGTCGCTTAAATCCATTCCTTCTTCCTCTTCCTCCCCTTTCTTCTTCTCCGTTCTCTTTTCTCCCTCCTTTTTCTCTCTCCTCTTTACTCTTTTCACCAACCACCTGAATGGCATAAATAAGAAAATGGAAAACTCATAAATGCTATTTATACTTTCTAAACCAACTAAGGAACCACATGGGTGGGTCACTCAGGTGGGCGGATGCGCCCACCTGTGACCGCCCACCTGAGGGCCAAAAATTGGCCAACAAGTGGGATTTTTATGGAATTCGACTCTCGACACGAATCTCACTCTCAGCATAAGGTATATTATACGTATGCGCTTTAGGATATGGCTACATACCTGCTTTATCCGTACATGACTTTATGATATGTGCATGTACACGGCTTGGGTACACCTGTCTCCTTTGGCACTGACTCGGACTTGTCCAGCCAACCGGTGTTCAAAGTTACCCTTGTCATCATGGTCCATAAGGAACCCGCTTTAACCCTCTCCGGTTCGGATCCTGCATGGTTAAACCGGGTCAACCCTGTAATTAGACCGGGTTTAAAAAGTAGCGTATTACATTTACCCCCCTTTTTGAAAATTTTGTCCTCAAAATTGGCATACCTGGTTGTTCGAAAAGATGAGGGTACTTGGTTTGGATTTCATCCTCTTTCTCTCAAGATGCTTCTTCAAGTGAATGATTAGCCCATTGCACCTTTACGAAGGAAATGGAGCGGTTGCGAAGGGTTTTCACCTTTCAGTCCAAGATTTCAGCTGGCTGCTCGGTATAGGTCATATCCGCTTCTAGATATTCTAGTTCCACGGGTAAAACATGAGATGGATCATGAACGTATCGCTTCAGTATGGATACATGAAATACGTTATGAACATTCCCGAGTGAAGGTGGCAGAGCAAGCATGTAGGCTACTGAGCCAACCCGAGCTAAGATCTTAAATGGGCCAATGTATCTCGGGCTCAACTTCCCTTTTCTATGAAATCTTTGCAACCCTTTAGTAGGAGAGATCTTGAGAAATACCTTTTCTCCTGCTTGAAACTCAATGTCTTTCCTGTGGTTGTCTGCATAGCTCTTTTGACGTGACTGAGTTGCTTTAATCCTTTCTCGAATAACATCAACCTTGTCACAAGTCATCTTTATCATTTCAGATCCTAACATTCGGCGTTCACCTACCTCATTCCAATACAGAGGAGTCCTGCACTTCTTACCATATAATGCCTCATACGGAGCCATCCCAATTGTAGCTTAGTAACTGTTGTTATAGGCAAACTCCATAAGGGGTATATATTCTTCCCAACTACCACACATTTCCATTGCACATGCCCTAAGCATGTCTTCTAATATTTGTATGGTTTGCTCCGACTGACCATCAGTCTGTGGGTGGAAAGCAGTACTCAAATTCAATTGTGATCTCAAGGTATGTTGGAAGCTTTTCCAAAATCTGGAAGTGAACCTTGGGTCCTTATATGATACAATGCTCACTGGCACTCCATGCAAGCGCACTATGTTATCCATATAAAGTTGTGCTAATTTGGCCATAGAGAACTTGGTCTTGATGGGAATGAAATGACCAGTCTTAGTAAGCCGATCAATGATCACCCATATCGCATCCATTCCCTTAGGTGTGCATGGTAATCCAGTGAAAAAGTCCATTGTAATCCTGTCCCACTTCCAGTCTGGTACTGGGAGTGGCTGAAGAGTACTATAAGGTCGATGCCTCTCAGCTTTTACTTTTCGGCATGTAAGACAAGTCGCCACATACAGGGCTATCGTGATTCTTATGCTTGGCCACCAGTAATTTTATTTAAGGTCTTTATACATCTTTGTACTTCCCGGGTGGAGTGAGTACTCAGAGCTGTGTGCTTCCCGCACTATCTTTTCTTGTATATCCAAATCATTGGGCACACACAATCTGCCTCGAAACAGTAATGCCCCATCGCTAGCTAAAACAAAATCGAGGTTGTTCATTGTTTGATCTTGAACCTTAACTCTGATCTGTTGCAATTCAGGATCCAAAGGTTGTTTCATTATCACCTCTTGCCTAATAGATGGATGCACCTGTAGAGCCGCCAGGGATACAGTCAACCATTTAAGGTTTTCTAGTTGATGTTCAAACTCTAAAGTTACTCCTTCATATAAGAGGGTTTCATCAATTAGTGTCGCCTCTTGTACGAGGGGTGGGCTGACTGCTAAGTGTGAGAGTGATACAGTCTGTGCCTTCTGACTCAACGCATCTGCCACTATATTAGCCTTGCCAGGATGATATTGAATGTCGTAGTCATAATCCTTCATGAGCTCAAGCCATCTCCTCTGCCTCATGTTCAAATCTTTCTGGGTGAAAAAGTACTTAAGGCTTTTGTGATCACTGTATATCTCGCACTTCTCCCCATGCAAAAATGACTGCGGCTAATTCCAAGTCATGAGTGGGGTAGTTCTTCTCATATTCCTTCAGTTATCGGGATGCATACGCTATCACCTTGCCGCGTTGCATGAGGACACAACCCAGACCAACCTTAGAAGCGTCAGTGTAGACTGTCATTCCACTTGTGCCTTCAGGAATGGTCAACACAGAGGCCGACACCAAACTCTCCTTCAATTCCTGGAAACTCTTCTCACACTCCTCTACCCATTCAAATTTCACACCTTTTTTTGTTAACTTGGTCATTGGTGCTGAGATCCGAGCAAAATTCTCAATGAAGTGCCTGTAGTATCCAGCCAAACCCAAGAAACTTCTAATTTCAGTAACGTTCTTAGGGCTTTCCCACTCTACTACTGCTTTCACCTTGTCAGGATCCACCTCGATTCTAGCCTTAGACTCTACGTGTCCCAAAATTCCAACTTGCTCAAGCCAAAATTCACATTTACTGTATTTGGCAAATAATTGTTGTTCCCTCAACCTCTGTAACACCATCCTCAAGTGTTGAGTGTGCTCCTTTTCTGTCTTAGAGTAGACCAAGATGTCATCAATAAAAATAATCACCCATTTATCGAGGAGATCATGGAATACTCAATTCATTAAATCCATGAATGCTGCCGGTGCATTGGTCAACCCAAAAGATAACACCAGGAACTCATAGTGACCATACCGAGTCCTGAATGTTGTCTTGGGTATGTCGCTGCTCTTTATCTTGAGCTGATAATAGCCTGATCTAAGGTCTATCTTTGAAAATACCCTTGCACCCTGCAGTTGGTTAAACAAATCATCAATGCGTGGCAATGGGCACCGATTCTTAATGGTTAGCTTATTTAATTCCCAGTAATCAATGCACATACGCAAGCTGCCATCCTTCTTCTTGACAAACAATACTGGGGCACCCCAAGGTGAAACACTTGGGCGAATAAACCCCTTCTCCAACAATTCTTGCAACTGCATCTGCAACTCCTTCAGTTCGGCTGGTGCCATCTGGTATGGGGTTTTAGACACTGGAGCTGCTCCAGGAACCAAGTCTATGGCAAACTCCAACTCTCTATCAGGCGATAAATGCATCAGATCATCTGGAAAGACGTCGGAAAACTCTTTAACCACCTTTACCTCTTCTAGAGGTGTAACCCTTACATCAACATCAAATATCAATGCTAAGTAGCCCTGACATCCACTCTCCAACAACTATACTGCTTGAAGGACGGAGACGAGGACCTTTCTCGCTTGTTTCATTTTATCTGCTCGGTAAACCAATTCTTTTCCTTCATCATCTGTCACCCTGATTAATTTTTCAGCACACATCACATTAGCCCGATGGGTCGATAACCAATCCATGCCCAGTATAACGTCAAAATTCTGCATATTGAACTTATGAGTTGTGCATCCAATTTCTTCCCACTGATTTCCACTGGGCACAGTCCATACACCTCCTTCAACTGTGTAACTTTACCAGTAGGCATACTAACAATCATCCCATGATTTAGGGTCCTGGGTGGCATACCAAGTTTCTCAACAAATCTCTTAGATACGAATGAATGTGTAGCTCCTGAATCGAATAAGACATAGGCTAGTATGCCCGATATAGATAGGACACCTAGTGTAACAATGCATATAATTTCAGCAGGTCATCAATAGATAACATAAGGAATTTCTTAAATTTAGAATGTACCTGCTACCACCTTCGTGCTGGCCTCAGCTTCCTCAGCTGATAGGGCATACATCCTTCCCTGTCGTTGATTCCCCCAAGTTAAGGGAGGTCGGTACGCAGAGGGCTGACTGGAGGGCAAGGCTGGTCTGACCCGATAGTCCTTAGCATAGTGCCCATAGGAATGACAGTTAAAGCAACGAATCTGTGATGTCGAAACTGGGGTGGGGCCCCTCTGCACTTGACCCGCTCTAGATGGAGGTCGGGGCAGCCTTGGGCCTGTAGGCACCATACTAGTGTTTGGGCAAAAAGATGTAGAGCCTGAACCACCAGCTGGTCGAGGAGGGTATGTAGGCCCAGAACTATAAGACCCACGGTACGCCTTGGAGGAGTTGCCCATGTCTGAAAATGGATTTGACCTCTTCCATAACCCTGGTGTGAGGGGCTATTCTCCCTTCTGCTTATCTTCCATGGTCTTGGCCTTCTGCACAATCTGGCCATAGTCTGTCAAATCTAAGACCTCAAGTACAGACCCAATGGACGCCTTTAGGCCCTTCAAAAATCTCGCAGCCTTTTCTTCAGCTGTCCGCATATGCCTAGGGGCAAAATGGAACAAGCTCTCAAACTGCTACTGATACTCAAGGATAGTCTTACTCCCTTGAGTTAAGGCCATAAATTCCATCTCCTTACGGTCCCTAAAGCTATGTGGGTAATGATTGGCCAAGAACAATTCCATGAACTGTTCCTAGGTGGGTTCCGGATGTGCGACCAACAATATGGGCTTGAAGGCTTGCCACCAAGAGTTGGCCTCCTTCTTGAGTTGCAACCCCGCACAAATAAGTTTCTGTGCTTCAGTGCACTCAATCACCTCAAATATCTTCTCCAGCTCTTGGATCCACTAGTCCGGCTCCAGAGGATCACTCCCCACCTTAGAGAATACAGGTGGCAAGTTCCTCTTGAATGACTCCACTACCTTTGACGTATTATTCGTCGGTGGGTAATTGGGAAGATTCAACTCCTCTACTTACAAATAAGTCTATTCCTCATTTTCTTCTCAGAGCGTGTACTTTGGGGGTAGAACTCATGTGTAGTCTTCAATCTCGATTCTTTTCTGTGTTTCTTTCCATAGAACAGTGATTTCATATGAATGTGATGTTTTCTTCGTGATTTATTTCTAGTTTTAGGATTTACTTCTCAATTTTTGAGAGAAAACCCCAACCGTGCCCTAGTTTTCTCAAATTTGGGGCTTTCTTCAATCTCTACTCTTTTCTTCCCAACTAACAACTCAAATGCAATGCCTTATGTTTGATTTGTACTTGGCAGGTTGTAGAGATCATGGAAAGTCAGGTATGCTTGAAATCCCATCCCTTCCCATGAAAATCCATCTCTTTGTGTTGGGTTTCTTTGATTCTCTTTCTATCCCTTCATTACTTGTGGATTCCATTCACCTTAATATCATAATAGTAGATGTTTTTGCATATTCTAGATTGTAGAATGATGGCATTTCATCCATGAACAAGTAAGACCTTGCACATTGAGAATTGGGGTTTTTCTATCATTCCTTACTTGCCATGCTTAATATGCCTTCTGTCACATTTCTGTTTTGCCATGCTTTCTGTTTTGTCACTTACCATGCATTCCATCCATAGACTTTCTATCATTCCTCGCTTGTCACATTTTTTATTTGCAAGACTTGGGTTTTGGGGCTTCCTTTTATTGCTCACCCATCTATTTATTCCCTTTGTTATTCCTTTTTCCTTACTCACCGTTCTTTCCTCTTTTCTTGCCAGGATGTCTTCTCTCAAGGGCAAGGAACCCGCATCCTCTTCTACTCGGCTTAAGACCACCGCTTCCAAACAGAAGAATGCGGGGAATAGTTCTCCAGCCCCTGGCACAGGGCGACTCGGACCTGCCCCTATTGATCCTTCTGACTATGATGAGGAACTCTTCCGCTGTTCAGAGGCAGCAACCAACTGGCAGTCCTTCCTGAAAAGGTCTGTGATGGTGGAGAAGACCGTGGTAGTCGGCGATTTCCACAAGGTTCAGCTTTAGGAGAGGTTCGCCGCACTGGGTTGGCAGTCTATCCTCCACATAGACCGTCCGTGCTACGAGCAGCTGGTTTATAGATTCTACTGCAACTTGGAGGTGTCTTACCAATATGGAGAGTATGCGATAACCAGCATGGTGAAGGAGGTGGACATTCAGTTGCCTGTGGATACCCTGGCTAGCATCTTAGACATCTCCTCAGCTGGGCAGCATTTCTATAGTCCTCCCAGGAGTAAGCCCATGGGCCCATTCTTGAGTTTGGAGACACAGGACCACATCTATGAGACCATCTATGACAGCAGGGAGCATCCGGATTCCGAGACATCATTTTACCCAGAGGTTTGTGTGTTTGCCCATTTAGTCCAGTTCAACTTGCTCCCCAGAGGAGGTCACCGGAACCAGGTGGGCTTCATGGCAGCCTTCTTAGCCTTCTGCATTTATACGACCTTAAAGGGAGGTTCCGAGCACTTGTGCTTGCCTTACGTCATCCTCAAGACGATGGAGCACCATACCTCACACCCCGAGGACGGAGGGTTCCCATATGGTAGGATCTTCACTAGGATCTTTGAGTTTTTTGGGGTGGACTTGAGTGGTGAGGAGGGGAAGACTCCAGCAGACAAGTTCGACAGGGGAAACCTACTGAGGATGGGTCTCCACACACTCATGGATGTACCTTAGAGAGCAGGGGCTCAGAGAGGCAGGGATAGGAGGACTGCCTATAGGGAGGATGTTCCCATGGAGGAGGAGACTAGTGAGGAGGATGAGGACTACGTTCCTCCGTGTGAGGAGGATTTTATGGACGAGGATATCCTCGAGGAGGAGCCTCTTGAGTCGAGAGGTGCTGACCCTGGCTTCACAAGGGCTGTAGGCCCACAGCATAGGGCCCCACCACCTGAGAGCGATACCTTTGATTTTGAGGGCATGATGACTACCATGAGGGCCCTGAAGGAAGGGCAAGATCAGCAGCTAAGAAGACTAGATGAGAGTGCTTCCAAAGAGGAAAGCATCCTAGAGAGGCAGGCTACCTTAGACAGTTCCTTCCTCAGATTGGGCCAGGACTTGGATACAACGGCCAATGCCATTTCAGTAGATTTTTCCCAACTTCGGAGGGATGTACAGCTGGTGAACTCGAGATTTGACTACTATGACCATCGATTCAACATTAACTCTAGACCTCAGGTGAACGGAGTAGTAGTATTGGACGATGACGATGATCTTTGAGGACTTAGCTCGCCCGTTGTCACCAGCTTCTCATTTGTTTCTATATTGTTGATTATGTATTTCTTTCTTTTCTCATTCCTTGTACTTTATCTGTAATTGGACTTATTTGTGGGGTGTTATATTTTGTTGGTGGTTTGTGGCGAATTTGTATGTTTGATAACTTGTGTAGTTTAGTTGTGGTGTCATTTTTTAAGTATGATCATTGATATATATATATATATGTTGTTTATCAAATGTTTGTGTGAAAAATTTTTGGAAATCTCGTTTTGTGCCGTTATGCTGCCGAAATTTCGTTAAATTTGTACTCGATGGGTTATGACATCAATTAAATAATCCTTCATTTTCTCTCATGCATGTCATGAATGCAATAACTAACTACAACCATTATTACTCATTTCTTTCTTTAGCTTTTAACTCTTTAAAGTTTTTACATTTACCCAATCCCATTTCTTATTATAGATTCTATGGGGTCTAAATGGTATGCTATGAGTGAATAGAGCATCACGCTCTGATACCACCATTGTCACACCCCGTTCACACAAAACTGGACCGGTGATAGGGTTAACTCCAGCTAACCCAAACCTGCGAGGATCATCTGATATAGCATCCAACCACAGCATACACACAACTAAGAAAATATTCAACAGTTCACCAGAAGACTTAATTTACCTGTAAATATTCCCATTATACTTGATACCCAAATTATAGTACATAGTTAAGTACATGTAGGCCCCACAGGCATGATATGTACACAAAAAGATTAAAATTTACATATCAAGTACACAAAAGGGATCATCAAAAAAATCAAAGAGTAAAGCTTAGCTCGGTGTCAAAACTACGGTCCCGCAGCACAGCCCTCACACGAGCAATCCGTGCCATGCTCTAATTCCTCGGGGACCCACCAATCCTCCTCGGGGAATTCCACTGTGGGGCTCGACCCATGATCCTCACGCTAATGACCTACAAAATCGTCTAAAAGAGGTGCACACGTGAGATGAGCTCACTAGCTCAGTAAGTGAAAAGGAGGACCACACAACAGTCCACACAACAATTACAACCATATGCACTATATGCTATGTAATTCATTTTTAATCACATCCACCTAAACAACATTACTAAGTCTTGGGTTTAGTGCTACCATAACCATAGTTCCCGTATACTCCGGGTACGAGCCGTGAACTCCATCCCACGATACGCCCATAGGGCCGTCGGAGAAGGCCCACTGTGAGTACTCGAAAAAGTAAAGTATGCTGACCACCGACTCTCAACATAAAAGTAAATGACAGAAAATAAAGGTGCTGACTCCAGCAATGTGAAAGCAATACGATTGGCCCTCTTAAATAAACCACCGGGGTTACCGACTGTCCTAATGACCAGCCGGGTGTATGTCTAACCGCCATAGTGACCCGACAACCGCGACCACTGCTTCCCCCCAAATGGTAACCCAACACCTCAACCCTTGTTAGGAAGGGTCGTAGCACGGGAAGATGATAATCCTACACCGCATGCTCCTATATGACATAGTACGATTGCATAGTGCCTCCGCGTCCCATTCCATGGGCCACCAATGCACTCGTTTCCAAGCCGACTATGGCATCTAATCTATTAATGCATTATGCACAATGATGTAATCATTCATCATATAATCACATCATCATTTGACATTGAGAAAATAAACACAACACACAAGTCATAATAATATGAGGATGGCTAAGTTACACAAAGGTTGCATGATGACATGACTAGTCTAAATACAATTAAATGAATACCAAACAAGCCTTAAAATAAGGTCAAACGTCCTCTCTCCACTTACCTATAGTGTACAAAGACTCACGCCCGGTAAGGGTGAGATCCGGTGCGAGAAGCGTAAGTTTTGGTGAACCTATCATAAGTGAATGGGGTTAGTATTTCACCACTTTTGGGTCAAACTAACAAGATTTGATGACAAAATCATGTTTAGAATCCTAAAAGAAGATCGCACGTCCGTTTTGGGTCCATTCGGACGTAGAAATCACGTTGGGAGTCTCTCGGGTGGGTCGGACAGCCCACCTGTCATGACCCACCAGTCATGACCGGTGGGTAGGTCAACCCACCGGTCATGACAGGCGAGCAGGTCGGCCCACCGATAGGGCCCGACGATTGGCCCCGAGGCCCTGTCCTCTCAAGTGGGTACCCTCAGGTAGGCCATTTGGTCCACCGGTCTTGGCGGGAAAATGTCATTTTTCCCCAAAACCTTCCCCAACTTTGGGGAATCAAATGGGGCTTTTCTAAACCATTCTCCACACATTCAAGGTCTCATAAGATGGTTCTAACCTAGATCTAGGTTAAATTTAGGGAATGGAAGCCATCTTACCTCCTTTGCTCAAGAACTCTTTCAAAAACTCTAAAATCACTTCAAATCACCAATGCTCCTCCAACCGTGGAAACACTTCTTCAAATCCTTCAAAAATCAACACATAAACCATCTAATAAACCTTAAATTCATCATCTCAAGGGGGATTTACAAGACCTCAAGAAACACTATCCAAATCAAGGGTTTTACTTGGGTATGGTGAAAGTTTAGGGAATATAGCCTTCGCTCACCTCTAAACGCAGATCTCGCGTTGGGGATCACTCTTCTGGCGTCGGAATGGGAAGATCAAGCCTTGGCGTCGCTTAAATCCATTCCTTCTTTCTCTTCCTCCCCTTTCTTCTTCTCCGTTCTCTTTTCTCCCTCCTTTTCTCTCTCCTCTTTACTCTTTTCACCAACCACCCGAATGGCATAAATAAGAAAATGGAAAACTCATAAATGCTATTTATACTTTCTAAACCAACTAAGGAACCACATGGGTGGGTCACTTAGGTGGGCGGATGCGCCCACCTGTGACCGCCCACCTGAGGGCCAAAAATTGGCCAACAAGTGGGATTTTGATGGAATTTGACTCTCGACACGAATCTCACTTTCAGCATAAGGTATATTATACGTATGCGCTTTAGGATACGGCTATATACCTGCTTTATCCGTACATGGCTTTATGATATGTGCATATACACGGCTTGGGTACACCTGTCTCCTCTGGCACTGACTCTGACTTGTCCGGCCAACCGGTGTTCAAAGTTACCCTTGCCATCATGGTCCATAAGGAACCCGCCTTAACCCTCTCCGATTCGGATCCTGCATGGTTAAACCGGGTCAACCATGTAATTAGATTGGGTTTAAAAAGTAGGGTATCACAGGCAGGCCTACCAAAAGAATATGTTTTTTGGCGGACCTACCAGATTTCACATTTTTAGGCTGGAATCCCTATAAATAGGGGCACTATTCCTCATCCCAAGGCATATCAGATTCCCTTACACATACTAGTCCACTCTTTGGCTACACACCTTCTATACACCCCTATTTTTATGTGGAGTTCCCTCTAAAGATTTTGGAGATTCTTAGCTCAAATCAAAAGGAAACATCCTTGCTTCCCTTGACTCGAAGTTCTGTCAAAATTACCGAAATTCTTGTTGCCACGATTTTGCATACTGAAATCCCAAAAATCTTAAAAACTCTAAAAAAATTTCAAAACCCTTAGAAAGTATAAGGAACCCTCAAAATGCTTCTTTAAAGACCCGGATTCTTTAGATTCTTTAACATTCTACTGCTTTGATATGCGTCTCAAAGATCTACCAAAACTCTAAAATTTTGAAAAATTAGAAAATATATATATATATATGTATATATATATCCTAGCCTCTAGGAAACCCTAAGAAGCCTTTCCTTGGCATTGAGATTTTAGGAAAATCTAACAAAGGGGGTCGTCCCCCCATTAACCTGAAACAAGGGTTAAGCTAAGGTATAATCTCTCAACTCAAGTAGGCATAATGTATATCTTTATGTATATGCAATAGTATAAATCATAGAGTTGAAATAATTTAGCCATGCATGCGGTATAAGATTAATCTAGTAGAATGTTCATTTTTTAAGCATCAAATAGGAATATTAGTTAAATTAGGTGGAGAAGGTTGTCTAACACCTTCCCATCTCCATAACCTGACACTTACCCTTATCTCTGGAGTAGACCAATTTTTGAGCTATTTCTTTATGAATCGGGTTCACCTATCGAGTCCTAAGCCCTAACCCTAGGTGGCGACTCCAAATGTCATATTTCCCAACCATAATTTTTACTACTGTGAATATATCTTTTCGAAACCACCAACAAAAAAAAGCCTCCGTGAAATAGACACCCACATATCTCCGAGCAGGGATGCGGTGGTGCGGAGCCCGTGGATGAGAAAAGGGCCATTCGATACATCAACCTATAGAATCCCGAGAGTTATCCTTACTCCACCTTGGTTTTAAAAATTGGTACTTGTACCAAACCTTTTCGGTATTAGTTCAATTCCGGTTCCTATCTAGTTTTGAAATTCGGTTCTTACACGGTTCAGTTCTAGTTCATATATTCCATTTATACTATATATCTAGTATAATATAATATTATACTATAATATAGTACTATTATATAAGAAAATCTGTAGGCCCACCCCCTGAGGTATGCCACTATTATAAAACCATCTCTTGCATTATTGAAATTACACTTACCTCCAATGTCTTCAATCTCTATTAACTGTGAATTAGCTAAATTGGCATTCTTACCCTTTTACCTAAAACATATATTACCCAACCCAAACTACCCTAACCCTTCTACCATGGAGACCAAAGGACCACCGAGCGTTCTTCTTCCCTGCTATCGAGCTCCTTATCTACTAGCGAGCTACTGCCCTCCGGCCATCTGAGGATGCATCAAAATCTAGCTAAGGTAAAATTTATGGTTAAATTTTCTTCCCATTAACACTGAGCTTCTTCCCATTTTCAGCTAAGGTAAGATTTATAAAGAAATTTTCTTCCCATTGACACCAAGCTACTTACCATTCTGACAAAGGTAGGATTTTTGGTTATTCCCATTGACTCCAAGCTTCTTCCTATCCCTGAACCTACAAGCTTCTTCCCTTTTTTCACATATGGTTCTTCCTTTAGTCTTTTGGAGCCTCAGGTGCCATTTCCTTCACCTATACTTCACCGGTTGTTCGAGATTTGTGATTTAATAGCTCAATATGTATTGCACACCTTCAGTTTTTTGTGATGTAATATATTCATTTGATTAAAACTTCCAATTGCTATAATTGTTGGTTTGAGTGGTAGTAGAAGGATGGTACTCTATCCTCTTTGCTCTATTAGGGTCTCTGTCCTCTTGGCTCTATTAGGGTGTTTTTTACATTGTGGTATGTGAGTGTTCATATGTGTATGATATGTACTTGGGGTGTAAACTCTACTGTTTTTAGTATCCCCAGGGTGGATCAATTACTTTCAACCTTTACTTTGATTTAGAAAATATTTTTTGGTATTTATAATGAGAGGTTGAATCCACTTATTTGTTGAATCTTACAAAGTTTAGATTTCAAACATAAATGTACATATGACTTCTAGTGTGTTTGATTGTGCCAATGTGAAGGGCATGGTCACAATTGTTCAATTTTCACATTAAAGTCAGGATCACACATAGAAGATAGTTTTTCAAATATCTAAGGAACTATCCATTCTTCATGTGAATTGATCAACATAGGATTTGTGACTGTTGAAAAGGATACTGTATGATCAAAACCATGAAGTTAGATAGGCACAAACTATGGTCGGCTTTTTGGTGTTGCCCACACTCAACTGATATCACTCTATCACTTTTTGTATATACCTTTTTTCCCTTAAATTCTTATTCAAATGTGACAATTATCCTTATTTTCCTACAGGTTGACAACCATACTTATTGAATGTTTAAATGGATACTAGAGGCAAGCACAAGTTATATTAGCCATCGAACTCCACCTCCATCACGATGTTTAGAAACCTTAATATTTAGTCCTCATTCCCCATCATCAGACTATATCAAAGGATATTTGAACAGAACAATTAAAGAATTGGAGGAGTATATGAGGATATTGAGAGATGTTTTTTATGCAGTCAAAAGCTAAACTTAAACAAAAGAATATATTGAACTTTACTAGGAAAGTGGGTCATTTTGTAATAGTTATTGGGGTTTTGGAATACTTTATAATGATATTATATGAATTTTTCTACCTATATGATAGTACCTGAACTATATGGAAATTATTTTTTTACAGCATACAGTGTTCCTAATTTTGACGACATATATTTGGACAACATGATCAATAGCACAACGTGTGACACCCAAGAATACGGTAAGTACCTAACCCACTTGGGAGATCGGTGAGATGTCCCCACCAAAAATACAACAAATACCAGGAGGTTTGGGAGATCAGTGAGGGTGTGCAAACTTTAGTCCCACATCGCTTAAGGAGAGATTAATGAGTTAATTAGTAACCTCTAGCCTCCTTAACAAAGCACAACACGTTTTACAGCATTGAGGCACATAGGCCAAAGAATACAATATTATGCAAGGTTAATGGGGCTAAGGCGTTACACAACGTATCTTAAACATCATCCATACCAAATAAAATTGAAAGCCAAATCAACCACAACAAACTTAATCCATAGTCAAACCATCCATAATACCATAACACTAAACTCATCAAGTGACATTGTTCTCCAAATACATTACGACACAAAAACTCTCATAAAAAAGAAATTTTTAATAAGAAAAATCCATTGCCTTTTTTTTTAACTTCATAGCCTCTCTTTTATGTCGCTTGTGTTGTTGTCATCTTTGCTTTTCTCTTGGTTTGTAAACTATCAACTAGAGCTACTAATACACTATGTGATTTAGTCCTCTGAAAGATACTGATACCACACTGGATGCCGACTTCACTTTGTTTTCCCCACACAAGCAATAAGAACAAAATATAAATAAATTGATTGATATAAAATAAAGTGAATGGCAGATGAAAATATAAAGGGTTTGGAGAGTAAAAGCAATGTTGCTAACCTTCACATCAGCTATTTTCTTTGATGATGTTGTCCTTTCCATTTTAAATGGACCTCTCTAGCAAGTTCTCCTGTTATGACTAATCTTCTTGCGTATCTTACATTTTACAATCAAATCTTTCTAAAAAAATTTCTAGATCTACCACACTAACCTCCCTTCTCTTGTTCTTGTTGGGTCTGTCTAGTTATCTTTTCAAAGGTGGAGGTTCCACTACACCTATATGATTAGTTTCTATCTACTCTGACAGATTAGGCAACAAATATATCAAGTTCTCATATGTCCCCAAATATTTATTTGGATTGTAAAAATTATCACAATTTCAAGTCTTCCCCTTTTATATGCAATACAACATACTAAATGCTTACGTGGTATCACAGTTGCCTCCCACACTTGACATCCACAAATTCTTATATTCATATTCCCTATAAACCTTGATATACCATAATTAATTTCAAACTCATTTTCGTAGGTAAAGATGGACACACATGATTTCAAATTCTTATATTTTATTTATAAGAACAACCTAGCCCAAACCTTTTCTACAATCTCTATATTAAGCTTACCTCAGTTGATCATCAAGTGTAAGTGACCCTACTCTTTTCATTTTGTAATCTTTGAGGCTAAAATTTGGATTGTAAATTCTTTTATTTCCTTCCTAAAATGATCCTCATCATTATAAAAATCATACCATCTGTCGACTTCACCTTACCTTTATCATCAACCATCATTTTTATCCTATATGCTTGTAGTATATGATACTCATTAGAATGGTAATACGAAGTCATCATCTTATATATCATCTTCATCTTCTTTGTCTTATCTTGACTCATCCCTATCTCCTTCATTAACACCTCTTTTACTATCACTCCTATCATTTTCTTGAAACCCATTATCACTATCCATTTTTCAATCCTCATCATCACGATTCAGATCAAATGTTAATACTACTAGAATATATAGCCATCACATCATTAGTACTGCCACCAAGTGCATTGGCATTGTTCCTATAGTTAGCCTTAACAAACAAATTGTACCACTATCATCCCACTTAAACTTGTACTGCACCTAGTCAAAGTGGGCGCGCACCTAGTCAAAGTGGATGCACACCTACTACTAGCATTTGCATTTTCAAAACCTCTAAAATTTTCATCGACATTACTTTGTATTTGCATTCTAACTATATTAATACCTGAAGCACCGCTCCTCCCTAATTGTCTTTTTTGACAGCCTACTTATGCCACTATCAAGTACAATAATGGATGCATTAAAAATAGTAGGAACTATATTTTATTTCTCTTCCTTCTACTTGGAATGTCTCTACCAATCACTCTAATTGGGTAATCATTAATAGTGTAGTTGGGAGTACAATACTCTGATGATCTTCACTTGTTCAAAAATACAGAACACTTGCATCAGAGATTCATCTTTCATATGTCCATCAAATCATTATCATTAGGCAGTATAGCTTAACAAGAAAATTTTAGAGACTTCACATCTGGAATATGGCTCAGTATTATACTGTATATGTCACATAATATGTCAAAATATTTATACATGTCCTTATCAATAATCTTATGAACTACCTTCCCATCATAATGGTAATACATGGTATATAGATCCATCCTACAATTGTTAACACATAGGGAAAGAAAAAGTAACAAAAGCAACATGTTTATTCTCAAACAAACAGTTGTTAAGGTGTCATAATACTAATCAGTCGCGATAAGTCTACTAAAGACATTTATCCTTAAACCCAACATGATCAGTTTTGATAAGCCTATACTAACGATATGATCCATTTGGATAAGTCTCTACTAAAGACTTGTTTGTGGTCAAGAATGCCAATGGTCTAGAACTTTAGTAGAGCATTCCATATATAAAACCATTTAGTCCTACTTGGAAGCATTATGAACTAATCGAGCTTGTTACTGTAGATTGATGTACTCTTAATATCTTTAGATTTTTTTATTATAAAATTTTTTCTCTTGACCACTTTCATTGTAATAGTACCACCTTGTTTATATGAAAATTTTAGAATAGCAATACAAGAATTGTCAATGTTTTTACCAAATATCTGTGTTATTCTCTGTTGACTATCATGTTTCTTCTACATTAAGAATTGATGTGAATGCTCAATGTAATTAAGTTAAAACAAATAATGGTTAATCGGGTAAGTTATCTCATGCTCAGAAGAAAAGGCTTTATAATCTTAAATGATGTATCTACTACTTTTATCCTTTGATTCTTTCCTTTTCATGCTCATACCAAAAGATGAAATTGGAATGGATAAGAAGATGATATATGGGATTGTTTACAATTTATATCAACTTTGTCACCAATGGTTTGGTTGAGGTTCTTCTGAGCAAAGGTTTAAGATGGACCAATAGATCAAATCTATTCGAAATGTGTAACACTATAAAATGGTCTACGAGAGACTTTTAGCAAACATAGGTGCACCTAATGAAGACTTAAATCTTCGTCGATAGTTGTTGGAGAGAGGTATAGTTGTATTACAGCTCGAAGAAGTTAGGGTTGTGGCATTGGTTTTTCGATTTGGGGAAGCAAAAGGAAAAAGAAAGAGAAAAGAGTGATAATATCTAGTTGAACTAAGGGCATACTTGATAGTTTACGTTTTATGAGGGTATTTTGGTATTTAATAAAATATTAGTCAGTTAACGTCATACCTTATTAGATATTCCCTAAAGAACACATACGACAATAGAAATAAGCGTAATTGCCAGTAATACAGGGATGAATTTGTTATAGTAGCATACTTCAGAGGGTAGGCCTGTAAATTTGTTTATTATAAAATTTATTATTAATATTAATAATATATTTAAAAGACTAAATAATTAGAATCGTGTAGACAAATTGACATAAGACCAATGATACTTAGGAATGGACATAAGGGAAACAATTGGATGAGATGAGGAAGAACTCCAAGGGTGAAAGCCATTGTAATTGAAGAGAAAAATGTTTGAGAAGAAAGAAATAACGGCAGAAGATCACTGAAAACGTAAAAAACTGATACCATAAATTTATTTTGGGTAAGAAAACTGACACCATAAATAATATAGAAATTATGTAGGTAAATTCCCCTTAATGTGTGATTCATTATTTTATTATATATAAAATATTTAAAAATGATTCTAAGATAGCTATCCAGATTTGACACAGGTAAAAAGAAATGCACACAAAGAAAAATTAATAAAAATTTAGACTTTTGACTTGGTTGAATTTTTTGGATCAGAATTTTCTTATGGGAATCAAGCGACTTAAGTCTAAGGTTTATCAAAAATAGATATTATTTGTAGGGAAAAACAAGTATGAAAAGCAATTTGACCCCTACACCCAAGCATAAAGGCAATGAAATGATCCTTCACTCCTCAAAAAATATTGAAATCTTATTTCTGTCGTCACACACTATCATAGGCTCTCGCATGACCACATTGCCTTTTAGGAATCCTCTCCCTTATTTTTATTGAGGGAGAGAGATCACTATGGTGTCAAAGTGCAGTTTCCACACATTGATGGGGGAAACTAATCATCCACTAAGAGAGTAGTTTAATGAAGAGATAGGGTGTGAGATCCATAGGTGGGATGTGATAGGCATATATATATAGGAATCTACAGATTGACATCCTAGCGATCTTTTCCTTTTTTTTTTTTTAATATATTATTTGTAATAAAAGTTTGAAGGATTCATGTGGTATTCAAAAATTTCTTCCTCAAATATTCTTTTTATAAAAAGAGATTGATCAATAAAAAAATGCTTCATTTATTTTAAAGGACACTGGTTATTTGGCTGAAAACAGTTAAGCCGGATTGAGTGAATCTATTTACTAACACATGGCTATAGCTTGATGACATGCAATTTTTTTGTGGAAATTTTAAAATATGTCACCCTAAATTGTTTAATAAGTTTCGGCCAAAAGAAAAAATAGTTGATGTGAAACTTAAAGTTTTCAAAAAATGGTTAAAAAATTTGTTCTGAAAATAAATTGCTTAAGTAGGCTGCGTTTGGTAACGTTCTAAAAAAACGCTTTTGGATTTTTTTCGATTTATAGAAATGAAAAAAATGGAATAAAAAGTTTTATGCATTTATGGTGTGTTTCGTTTTTTTTTTTTTTTTTTTCCTTTTCATTTTAACAAAAAGTGAAAAAAAAAATGAAAAAACAAGAATTTACGGAACGACAAAAGGTAGTTCTGTTGTTCCAGTTTCGTTCAAAAAAAAAAATGACATTTTGACACAGAAACTGAAATTTCCATTTTTGACACGAATTGTTGTACCAAACGCAGCCTAAGCATCATGAAAATTTCATGTGATTTGTCTAGAGGGCAATCTATGCATACAATAGTTGGAAATCTGCCAAACCATGTTTTGTTACATGGATCACTTAAGGGTGTCAAATGGCCGGATTGGTTTAGTTTTTGTTGGTTTTTATTGATTTCATCATATATCGGTTCAGTCCTCTTTTGGACTTATAAAGAATTCGATTTACCGAAGTTCAAACCGAAATCGAAATTTTGTCGGTTTGGTTGGTTTTGGTCTACTGCTATAGATTTCTTTTAATGATCCCTTATCGGTCTAGTGATTCTAGTCTCAGCTTTTCATATATGATAAGTAAAAAAATTGAAAAAAAAAATAATAAATAAATAACATGAAATTAATTATTTTTATCCTCGTCTCCCCCTCTCCCTCTCCCAATGAAAATAAATTTAGAGGAAAAGAGTGTTCCTTGGTTGAACGGCCACTGTGCCAGCATGGGAGTCAATGAGGGGTGCACATGGACATCAATAGGGCTTGGTTTTGTGTGTTTCATAGGGGTGAGGGCATTATTTTGCATCCTCTATCTCTAAACACAGGGGCCATGCGACTAGGGAGCGCTCTTTTCCCTTAAACTAATAAGGGAAAAAGAACGCTACTCATTTAACATTCCCCACGCTTAGACACACTTACTATTTTGAGGAGCTGTGAAAAGATGCTCTCGCCCCCGTCCACTGAAAATAGGGGTTGTATCTGGGCATGGGAAAGAAATAATATCTGTTATTTCATGACTAGACTTATGGGTTACAAACAACTCCCAACAAACTAACTTCCAAATAGACTCTTCCTTGGAGTTTCAAAACACTAGTTCAATTTGCTATACCAATGACTGAAATTTTCCTGTTTGCAAACCCTTAAGTCATATGAAAATTGCAAGTCTCTACCATCCAAGTCTTTCATTTTGAATAGCATTACATGCATTTTTTTTTTTTAAACCATTATGCACATGTTTGGGGTTGTTTTTTTATGCTTCGATTATTTTTCATACTGAACTTCTCCACCACATGTGAAGATCTTAGCTAGAAATGGATTGAATAAGCTTCTTGTGCTTGAAATGAGTTATGTATTTGCTTCTGGTGGCACTATAAGTATTGTGCAAGAAGCTATTCCAAATTTGCCTTGCATGGAAAAAGTTTTGCTTACTAAACCTCATTAAAGGCCTTGTTTGGCTGCCTTGTCGATTTTTATATATAGATTGAAGGTGTGGTTATTCTTATACTTAACACAAATGAGGAACACCAAGTTATGCCACTTGTCTAATTTGATTCCCTATCTCAACTATGAGCTACCATCTTCGGCTAAAAGTTTTTTGTTGGCACAATGTATACACGTCACCTAATCAGAATATATATTTTTAACAACAACAATAACTCAACCTTGTCCCAACTATATTGGTCGGCGACATGGATTTGTGTAAAGCCAAAAAGAGAAGTAAAAGTGAGAGTAAAAAAAAAAAAGGTAAAAATTGAGGGACACAATATGTAACGCCCTGGCCCCATTAATTTTGTACAATATTGCCCTCTTTGGCCCATAGACCTCAAAGCTTTAAAACACATTGTACCATATTAAGAAGATTATTAACTAGTTCAGTAATCTCTCATTAGGTGATGTGGGACTAAAGTTTGTACACCCTCACCAATCTCCTAAACCCCTTAGTACTTGTCATTTTTTTAGTGGGGACACATCACCGATTTCCCAAGCGGATTTGGTACTTACCGTATTCTTAGGTGTCAACTTTCTCCCTTTCGAAATAGTGCCCCTGCTGTGGCTTCACACACTATCGGGGTCTGCTCGGATACCATTTATAATGCCCTAGTCCTAATAACCTTGCACAATATTGTCCTCTTTGGCTCATGAGTTTCAAGGCTTTAAAATGCATTGTAACATGTTAAGGAGGCTAGAGGTTATTAACTAGCTCAATAATCTCTCCTTAGGCGATATGGGACTAAGTTTGCACACCCTCATTGATCTCTCAAACCCCCTAATACTTGTGATATTCTTAGTGGGGACACCTCACCAATCTCTCAGGTAGGTTTGGTACTTGCCGTATTCTTGAGTGTCACACAATAATAACAATTCAAAAAAATCTCACTCATATGTGGTCGGCTACATGGGTCCTTGCTCTCCAATAAGCTCTATTTGAGATGAGACCGAAGACAAGTGATGAGCACATTTATGTGTGAACTTTTATGTAGTAAAACATGTATTTTACATATTTAGAATTGAGTTATCTTGGGTTTTACTCTCTTTTTACAGATTTTGTATTTTAAAGGCCTTAAGTGTTATCGGGCGTTATGTCTCTCCAATAACAACTACCTAATGTAGTTGGTGAGCTATGGTGTACAAAATTCCCTTACTTACCAGAAGGTCTCAAGGTTTGTGCGCAAGATTTGAAGAGAGGGAGAAAAAGAAGAGAAAAATAAATAAATAAAAGAAAAGAAAACAAGCAAAAAAAATTATAGAAAAATTCTCCAATTTTATTTCTCTCTTCTCTCTCCTCCACCTTAGCACTTTAGGTCTTAAAAGATCTCACCTACCAATTGTGGATTTTCCTCTTTTAGGAAAGATAAAGTTGTTACCCTACCTCCCCATTTCTTATAAATACAACTCATGTAAGAGGAGGGGAGACACTTCATTCTTCTTCTAGGCTTTTTTTTAGTTGCTCTCTCTCTCTCCCTCTCACTCTCTTTAGTTTTAGTTTTTCTTTGTTTTTGCTTTAATCACTTTTGTAATAGTTTTTTATTTCAATTAATGCAAGCATTTTTTTATTTTTATTCAGCCTTTTATGTTTATGATTTATGCAATTGACTTGTAATTTTTAAGTTATAGTTCTAGGCTTAGATCTAGGTGACAGGATCACGAGCCGTGGAGCATCTCTTTTTCAAGTTCAATTTTTTTTTTCAAGATTTGTTTTCTCCAGGCCTAGAAATTTCAGATTTGGTTCATTCTAAATCTGGTTTTTAAGGTTGATAGTATCTCAAATCACCCAAGCTTTCAAGTTCAAGCATTGATTCAGGTAGGTAGGTTTATTCAATAGTCTTCTCTCCCCCCTCTCATTCCCTCTTCTGACTACCATTTCTTTTTTAATTTAGGATTTTAATTTCAGTCGTTACATTATTGCTTTCTCTTTCCCCCAAGGTTCATGGCTAGTGTATGTGTTGGCTTTGCCCCTCCTATATGTGTTGGCTTTTCCCCTCCTAGTCATAGAATCATCATTTTATTATTTTTATTTTAATTGCCTTCATTTCTCTAAAGCCAAGTAGAGTAATCCTCGTAAGAGTGACTCTCTAGTTAAGTAGGGAAGCTCATATTATGATACATCCCTCGAGTTAAGTAAATAAACCTACTTGTGAGCTTCTCTCTAGTTTTATCCCATTTCTTTTACTTTATTTTTATTTCAATATTTTTTTCCTTTATTGCTTTTTAATTGAGTGGATTATTTATTTTCAGTTATTTATTTATTTAATTTTAATTGCGTGGCTTGCGTATTTAAATTCATAGATGACGAATGGTTAGGACGTTATTTTAGATATATATATTTAGGACGGTAATTAGAATTAGATCACAATCATTTATTGGTTTACTTTCGCATTATTGAAAGAAGCCAAAAATAAAGTGGTTGTTCTCCCTATATTCGACCCGTAACCACACTGATCTGTACGTTTGCGGTTAACAAGTCCTAAATTATGTATGCCCTTCCTCACCACTTCTTCCATGGTCATTTTAGGTTTACCCTTAGATCTTTTAGTTCCTTCAATTTGAATGAAATCATTCATCTGCGTACTGGAGCATCTAAAGGCATCTGTCAAATATAGCCATGCCACCTCAAATGAATTTTCGTAACTTATCATGTATCAGAACTACTCCAAAATAAACTCTAATATGATCATTCCTTAATTTACCTTTTCTAGCTTTACTACTCATCTATCCCAACATCCTCTTCTTTATTATACTGATGTTATTTACATGATACTTCTTAATTGCCTAACATTCTACACAATATATCAAAGCCAATCATATGATTGTCTAATAAAAGAGTACATCGATCACACACCTCTTTAATTCATCCATCCTATTTTAATTATTTGTGAAACACCATTCTCTATATCACCTTCTTTATTTATAATTGAACATAGATATTTGAAATAACCATTTTGCATAACATCTCTCTCATCAATTTTTACCACCTCATTATTCATCATCATTTAACTAAAGCTATACACCATATACTCTGTCTTCATTCTAATTATCTTAAAAAAAATTATTTCAAGGTTGATCTACATAACTCCAACTTGACGTTGATATCTGCTTTTGTCTCATCCACCAAAATAGTTTCATCAGTAAAAAATATATACCAAAAACCTCATTTTGAATGTTTTTGGTTAATTCATTAATAATAGGCGTAAACAAATTGAAGTTTAATGTAACGCCCTAGCCTCATTAACTTTGCACAATATTGTCCTCTTTGACCAATTGATTTCAAGGTTTTAAAATACGTTGTGCCATGTTAAGGAGGCTAGAGGTTATTAACTAGCCTAATAATCTCTCCCTAGGCGATGTGGGACTAAAGTTTGCACATCCTCACTGATCTTCAAAATCCCATAGTATTTGTCGTATTCTTGGTGGGGACACTTTACTGATCTCCCAGGCGGGTCTAGTACTTGTCGTATTCTTGGGTGTCACATTTAAAATTGAACCTTGTTGCAACCCATTTTGGGAATTCAATTCCTTGACCCCCAACAATTATTACACTAGTCATCACACCACCATGCAACATATCTTTAATTATGCAAATATATTCTCTTGAAAATTTCTCTTGTCTAGTATTTGTCAGATTAATTCTCTAGGATTTACCAAAATAAAAAGATTAACTCTCTAAAGATTTTTTCATAAACTTTTTTAAGTCAATAAAGATCGAATGGAGATCCTTTTTGCAATCTCTAAATCTTTTCATAAATCTTTAAGTAAATGGTTTATATTTTTGGATCTTTTTAGCATAAAATCAAATCAGATCTCTGTAATGAAAGTTTTTTTCTCAAGTGGGTTTTAATAACCTTCTCCCATAATTCTATAATATAACTCATTAGTTTATGCCTCCATAGTTATTGCAGCTTTGAATATCACTTTTATTTTGGTAAATCAAAACCAGAATGCTTTTCCTTAATCCATCTGACATTTTCCTTCTGCTTATTATCTCATTAAACAACTTAGTTAGCTAAAATAAACTAAAGATTCCAAAGCTCTTCTACACTTCTATTGGGACCTCATCTGAGCCTCGTGCCTAACCTACTTTCATCCTCTTTAAAACTTCTTTTACTTCAAACACTTGCATCACGGGATTCACAAAATATTGAGGTTGAGAAGATGAGATGACACATATATGTTAAATAAATTATGAATTAATTTAGATGTTTAAGCATGGGTAAAAGACTAAAGTTGCATTTGATATACATAGGCAATTCATAGAATTTGTAGGTGCATGCTAGCATATTTAAAAAATTGAAGTGTATCTTGATCCAACCCATGTTGATCAACTAAGAAGGGTAAGTATTAAAACCCACAAAAATCTCGGACAAAAGAAGCAATACAATAGTCAATTTTCCTATCACAAGATTTATTTCAAAAAACTTTAAGAAAAAAGAAAAGGATTTTTTACAACAAAAAAAAGAGAGAGTTCCTAGCATACATAAAGTCCTCTTGAAGAGTTCCTATTATACGTACAGTCCCCTCTCTGTCTCTCTCTCTCTCAACAAAAATGAATCCCAAATCAAGGTTGAGGGTTAATGGTGGTCCACTTTGCAATCAAGTGGGCAGACCTATTGGAGTCCATGGAAATATTACAAGCAACGATACAGTGGGAGCTTCCTCATTCACTACTACTTGAGAATTGATAGGTTGCTACTTTACGTATTAAAGATACAAAACAAAATCTCATTCATTAAATGATCTTCAATTGGGCCATAAAAGCCATTTAACATGAAATATGTGTACCATTCTTAATTATTTTTATAACTTGTAAAAGGTCAATTTACACTTTTAGAGACTAAATGATTCTCTCATATATTCATATGGGGAGAGGCTCTGTCCACAGTCGTGTTTTCGATCATTGAATGGGTGCGACTGTATATATACCATATATAAAGTAGTTGTATGAGGTGGAACTCATAATTAGATAAAAGATAGAAGATGCATGTGAGTTCATATGTTGTAGAGGCTATAAAACTATATTTAGATTCATTTGAGGAGAGAGATTCTATTTTGTTGTTTTCTTGACTTCCATAAGATGGGTTAGTGCCAAGAAAAGTACATTATCTAGTGGTTGCTTCTAGAAGAAGGGCAGCCTCTCAATCCGAATCACAATAAGCATGTGATGTGAGTGGACTTGAGGAGAAGAAAATATACCAATGCATGGAGATGACTTGATCTAATAAAGAACAATTTTTTTTTTTTAATTTTATGAAAATGAAAAAATTCATTCAAAAAGTAAGGTAACTTAAAACATCAATGTTAGAGTTAGAGTGGGTAATGCGAAATTGTTTGTTCATAGCCATAGAGGCTATTTTACGCATCAATAGAACCAATTTGTTCCTAAACTGAGACAAAAATGTGGTATGAATAATAAATCATATATACATAAAAAAAGAAGAAGAGGAATAACTTTCTAGTGAATAATGAATTGGTGCTATCGTCATAAAGTAAGTTTTCTACCCCCTCTAAGTCACTCCAAATCTATCCCACTCTCCACCTTCCCGCTTGTTTCTTGTTTTATCCTATAGAGAAGGCCTCAAGCATTAATTTAAATAGTTTTTCCTGTCATCATATAATTGACATATAATGAGACACATTTTCCTTTATAAATAATACAAGTAACCCAACTAGAAATATTGTTAGTGGGGTTAGTAGCACACACACAAATAAATATAGATGAGATTAAGACATGAATAATGGGTGTAACAAATGGAGTAGTGTGGGTTGGGGTTACCTTTTGATGTCTAAGTTGACATGAATGGATAGTCCAATGCTCCACAGGCTATAGATTAGAATAGGCGTTAGCTTTTAGCCTATGCAAAAATGACACTGTTTCTATGTGTCCATATGGAATAGAAAGTTATCATAAAATTACTAGAAAAAATTACAAAGATCAGTATTAGATATTGTATTTGAATTAAATAAATATATAATAAGAGAGTTAAAAGAAGAAACAGATAAATATTATGTTTTAAGCTCCAATGGACTAGCATCCCAAATTCTCTTGATAAGTAGGAGTGGAAGATATGCCATATAGATTCCTACTAGTTGTGGCATAATCCACATGTTGGGGTCAATATCCACCCATTTATCCAATATATCTTTTGTGGTAATTCCTCAATGAGCTACTCTCCTAAAAAAGAGCTTAAATTCTGGGTGTAACTAGATTTTCAAAAGAACCGTCATAGTTGAGAGCATAGAGACAAACAAGTACACCTATTTGAGAACCCAATTAGGTTAGAAGATGAACTAGATTTTAAAAGTTTCACATCCATCCTAATGACAAGAACCACTTTTTTTTTAGATGTGACAACACCATCTATCATCGTTTAAGGAAATTGGAATTTGCCAGTGGTAGGGGGAATAATGGTGATAATAGACCAGCATTCCATACATTTTTCATAATGAAATCACAAACCCACCATGAAGAATAGGGATTTTAACAAGGGACAATGAATCTTGGTAAAGTAAAACTAGGAACGGAAGGAATCCAAGGATTTGTCCAAAATTTTGTATTTGTTTCATTCCCAAATTTTCAAGAAAACCATTTTCTTTATGGTTGGGAGAATACATACACGTCGTTCTAGGTAACTGGACTTTTTTTTTTTTTTATTAACCAAGGTGTCCAGGCCAGCTTATGCGCACCTTGACTGATCCTCAGGGAGACTAGCACAGCAACCTAACTTCTTTTCTTTGAGGTATCCGAATTGAACCTATTAGGGAAGTATTTATGCTTTAAGGTTTGACCCAATAGAGAATTGCCTTCAGAAATGAGGTACCATCCAAGCTTTTGTAGGAATACTTTGTTATAAGTTTTAGACTCTCGCAGTCCAATTCTTCTTTGTAATCTAGGAGAGATATATACTTTATGCCATCAAATAAGGTAGGACTTCTAGTTTGGTCTTTGTCTTAATTCCAGAAATGCAAGTAGATGGAGTTTAATTTCTTGCAGGCGACTTTACAGAAAGCAAAACAGGACATTAGCTAAGAGGGTATGGAGGATAGGGTAGATTGGACAAGTACTATTGGCCCTACAAAAGGCAAAATGTTATATTTTCAGAGAGCTAGTTTCTTAACTGCTCTCTTGACAATATGATTAAAACCATTTCTTCTGGTTCTATGACGAAACATATTATGGTAAAATATGCTATCACTAGGGGTGTGTCACCTAAGTGGGGCATCGTGAGCAGCCCCAGATGGCTTCGGTACAAGTCCAAATAGTCCCGTCCCAATCGAACTACATTCTTGGACGGTAGCTTCTATCTAGGTTGGGTGTAACTTGGGCGATAAAGCGGATCAATTACCGAGTGACTGGTCAACACCAACATAGGGCGGGCAGCTGTACCATATCTAAACAATTGGTAGCTCGAGGCAATACAAGAACCATGATCGCACGATAGACCTGAGGCCATACCTTTAACCAAGCAGCAAGTCATACTCGCCATTGGTGCTCGGGGTAAGTCGGTTGGCAACTGAGTCCCCAAAATTAGGTCGTTCGGATGAATCGATCGGCAATTGAACCACCCGATTCAGGACGTTCAGCATATGAGGCTCATGGGTTTCCTTACGGGATACACCCTCTTAAGGGACATTCCTAGTCCAATACGTGTTTACAAGCAAGGAGCAAACTTGCACTAATTAGGAAAGGACTATGGGGATATCAAATCCTCCATAGAAGGAATGATATCTTATGGTATCTCCCAGGATATGCGGGATACGTGTAGCTCCTATAATCAATACGTTCTCTTGATTCATTCTCCTAATATAACTCTTGCTATATACAGACTTTTGCTTGTGCTAAGAAGCTTGCCAGATTGGGACTTTCTTCGTTCCACCATTCCTCAACTATAACTATCCAGGTAAGCCATCCTTTCAGGGGATCGAGACATTTCTATTCTAATTGGAATTTCTATTTGCAAAAATATTTGACTTAGGTATCAGAGAGTTCTCTATCGGAATAGTCCAATGCTCACTCTCTTGTGTTTTATCATCTATGCAAATTTCATAGATTGCCTAAGACAATATTTTACCCCAACAAAATACATGTCAAATGACCCAGTTGCCTCTTGCTGATGAGGTTCTTGAGTCGTAAGTGCGTAACAACGTAACAGCATAACCATAAATTGGCTAAGATGGTGATAAAGGCTCGGAAGCTATGTTAGAAGCCATCAAAGCCATCACTGATCAGGTGGAGATTCGCCAAAAGGCCCAAAATCATCCTAAACAGTTCAGATATATCTTGCGAGGATTCAAAGTATTCAACAAGGCAAAGGAAGAACAGCTCAGCGCTTCCAGCTCAGCCATCACAACGACTACGTAGGATGTTGATATTATCGTACGACGAGGGACCCTCATGAAATCCTTGTGACTCGCGAGCATCATAAATCAACTAATTAATACAAACAATATTAAAACCAAATCTCAATTTCCTAGATATAGATGATAGATACATATCCCCGTCTATAAAATCTCTTGCGATGATACACACTTATTACTGTCCATAAATTCCCAAATGCTCTCCAGTCTCAACAAAATCAATCAATGCCTCAATGGTATGCATACACGTGTCCAATTTTGATTCGGATGCCTTGCTTAGAGAGAAAGGAAGGTCGAGCCGAGAGAGAGAGAGAGAGAGAGAGAGAGAGAGTCTATGACGTCTGATCAGACACTGGAAGTCCGAACACACGTGTGATCCACATGCTCTCCCTAAGAAAAAAAGGAATTTAAGGAAATTAGAGGTAATTTTTTGGAAAAAAAAAAGAGGTTTAACAGCAAGGAATCGGGGCCCCAAAAATCAAATCAAAACCCCACAAAAAGCAAAGAAACCAAAAATCAGGAATTTTAATTCACATTTCCTCAGTTAGCTGTAGAGAGAGAAAAAGAAGAGAGAGAGAGAGGGCTATTGTTGTTTGTGTTAGTAACGCGATATCGGTGATGGATTCTCCGGACCCTCTAGAGATTGGGAGTCAGATCCGTTACAATACCTTGGAGGGACTCTTCTGAATCTTGTGGGCGAATTTTTAACGCCATACGCCCACAACAATTCACAATTTCATTTCGGTTCTGCATATCTTCTTCTGATTCTTCATCTACCCATATTTTACACCTTTTGTTCTCGCATGGGTTGAATTCCTTGGACGACACAGAGAATTTTTGATTGCCCTAAGTTGTTGCTGAAGGTGGTGAAGCTTCGGCTAATTGTATCTGTTCGATTGGTTGGTTTTGATAATTGATCTTTTTTGGCAATGACGAAGCTCAGGGAACGGAACCTTAGAGAGCTCTACGGTGTCACTGATTTGCTTACGCAGCCGGAGGCATGTAAAGATGTTTACTTCGTTTGTTTTTTTTTTCCCCTGTCCAATTAGGGTTTCAGGATTGCTGTTTGAATTGGATTGGATGATCGTGTTTTGGGTTTCGAATTTTTATTTTTATGGGAGTTTACGGTTTGATGGTTTTCAATCTATGGGGGGAGTTGGGGTTTTGTGGTTTGTTCACGTAGGATATTTTTTGATAGGGTTTAGTTTTATTGGAGTGTTAGGGTTTTCTATGATGGAAGAAGTCGGCTTTGTTGAGTTTCAATTGAGTTTTTATGAATTTTTATTTTATAATTTTGATTAACCATTAATTGCGGTTATCGGTTTAGGTGGATTGTTTTGGACGGTGGTTCTTGTACTCGTTTAATTTCCCTGTACTCTGTGCCTATGTCTCACTGGGAAATATTTGAATTTATCTTGGTTTTGCTAGTTGGCATTTTTGTGCAAAGTGGCAGTCCTCAAGACTCGAACATTGGCATTTGCCCTGGCAGCCCAAACCTTTTCTTTCATTGCTCTAGGCAATGGCCCAAGTGTTTATGATCTGCTATTTTGGTATTTTCTTGTTAGAGGTAATTTATGTTGAATTTAACCTCCTTTTTAGATCACACCAGTCCTGAAAGGGAGTTTCCGTATACAAGGACCTGTCGATGAGGGTGATCTTAGCATTCAGACGCATACGGTGAGATATCATTGGCTACAGGGTAATTTCATGTTCAGTTTTTTCATCTGTTGATTTTTGCTTCATTATTTTTTTTGTCTACATCTGGAGAATTCTCCCGCAACACATTTTGCTTCAAGTTTGGTTACTTCAATATTGTGTAATGTAAAAGTTATTTGAGCTTCTGAAAGTAGAGTAGTTAGTTGAGGATTCTTATCTTTTAAGTTTAAGATTATCCATCATAATTATGTTTTCTATGGGTTATTCAAGTCTACAAGGCTCAAGCTATTGATTATCTGGGGAGCTGCATATTGGATGGAATTAATAAGTTTATTTTGGGAAATATTTTAATTTTCTCTTTACTTTTGTGACATTGGAAATATTTTAATTTTCTCTTTGCTGAAGTTCATTGGTTTACTTTGTTTTATAATTCTTAGGCTCTTTTGGTATCTTTGTGAGTCTGCTGTCGTTATTTGTTTAGCTTGTTTTGTATGCGAGTGCTTGCTTTTCCTGAATATTTGTACGCAACATTTCTTCATGTTGAAGATGTAGGGTGTATGTATTGTAGTTTCAGAAGTTTGTCATGCTAAAACATTGTTGGCTTATCCGTGAGTTTTAGGTAAGCCACTCATCTCCTCATGTGTTCTAATGCATTGAGGACTTAAAAATGAAACGATTCCCCTACAACCGGGAAGAGACAACCACCATCATAATGAACTAAAATCTAGTCTGACTTGAGTTCAAGGGTTCAACAGTTTGTGAAGTCCGTGATTTGGATTTTCCACATGACAAGAGGAACATTATATAATTGTATGTGCACGTGTGGGTTAGTGCATTTTTTCTGTTTTCTTTGGTATCATATTCTACATGCTTGAAGGATTATATTCTTTTTTGACGTTCCTTGTTTTGATTTGAACATCTTTTTATTGATATGGTTCACTTAGTTTTGAGGGGACAGAATATCCTTGTTAATTTTGTTAATTCCATTGAAAATCAGACCAAGTTATGCATTGTTGGGTACATAGTTGTCACAGTGTCTAGGCAACCTAAGGCGTTGGAGGGGGCCTGGGTGCAGCACCAACAAGTAATGCGGATCCGGATTCCGAAAACCAGAATCGGATCGCTTAAGGCCCACTTAATTAACAAATGGCACAAATTTTGTAACCAAATATCAAAAGGGAATGTCAGTTCTGTAAATAAGTTGGAGCTTCTAATAAGAAATGGTAGGATTATAATTTACTAAAACTTTAGATCATAAAAGAAAGAAGGGAAAGTGGACTGTAACGTGAGTGGACAAGAGGTAGAGTTGGAGTGAAAATAGAATAAAAGAAAGTGGAGAATATAACAAAAAGAGATGTATTTCTGGAATTTAATAAAATAAGAACATAAACCCACTTTTATGAGGTTGTCTTCAACCTCATGACAGCCAAGGGAGTCACGTTGGACACCAAAAGGAGAAATCGAGCTTCAGCTCTTGGAATCTCTTTGAACAGCTCTTAATCTCCAAATCTGTCGTAGCCTAGGCCTGCTGAGTTGATCCAAAAATTACAGTTCAAGAGATCCGGCAGAGCTGGATTGCAGGTTTCTGAAACGTGGGATTAGCGACAGTGACAGGTCCAGCCATGAATGGGAGGTCGATATTCTCAGTGAGAGGGATTTCAGCCACCAAAACCCTAGAATTTCTGATCACGCAGGTTAGTACATCCTTCGTTCAAAGTTTCAGAATTAATGGTTGGCTTTCGAGAGGGGTTTGATCCAACTGAAGGGCTGTTGGGTTAGTCCAGAACAGAGCATACAAGTGAAAGAAAAGAAGGGAAGATGAGAGAGAGAGAGAGAGAGAGAGGACCATGCACAGCAGCCATGGCTTCAAGCAAAAACTTCATTCAATTCTCAAAAATTAAGTTCCATCGTTGGTTACAATAGCACTATTTAAAGACAAAGCATAAACCTAGTTTCCTATTTTGAAATTGAATAAACTTGCACCTAAATTTAAAGATAGAAACAAAATCTCAATCAAATAAAAATAAAAATCAACTCTAATTCAGCTCAATTGTTTCTAATTCTAGAAAAAAGAAATAAATAAAGGAATTAAATCAATTGGCCAACTGCATCAACTCTCCTGGTCTTAAAAAACTCGACTTTGTCGAGTTAGGCCGTGCTCCCAAGATATCCTTATAAGTCGCTCGTCGATGTGGTGGCACGTATCTCGAAGCAGATAATGGGAATGCAACTCCAAGAGAAGGTAGAGTAGGCTGACATGGCACGGGAGCAGGAAACTGTTGCTGACATGGCATGTCTGATAACGCATGTGGCATCATTAAGTATGTACGACCTCCTTGCTTCACCTTGATGGTGTTTTGTGCACCATCGTAGAGAATACCGGCATTTGTTGCCAAGGTCGCCCTATAAGAATGTCGAAGTGCACTAACTGGGGGACTAAGCAAGACACATGGTATTGTAACGGCCCAAAATGTAGATGTATTCGAACAATTGTATTGGCCTCTTCTTGAGTTGTGGGTCCAAAACCTTACACGTGAATCTTCTTGAAGAGTTGCTTCTGTGGAAGGTTGTGTGCTCAAACAAATTCATTAGAGATGAAGTTTGCTTCTGCCTCGGTATCAACAAATGTATGAGTATCAAATAATCAGAGCCGTGTAGAAGAGTACCCTTTTGTCTGAAGAGAGGAGCCTTGTCAACTAGTTTGTTTGAAAAGGATGTAAGACTAGCGGAATGAGCTTCAACATCATCATCGTTATTGTAAATAGCATTGGCATTGAAGGGATAAGGATGTAAATTAGGCCCGACATCATCATTCTTCTCTGTTGGTTGTTTCTCTGCTACATTCACAGAGCGAGTCTTATGGGGCACTTGTTGGAGCACGAAGCTTTCTAACAAGTCTAAAATTACTTAAATCACAGTCGTAATGACAAAGTTTTGTTCCGGTCAAATTTATTTTAAAGTGAGCAATTGTTGTTAAAATCTCATGAATGAAAATAATCTTAGGGACATCAAAACAAATGATTATTGTACCACACTTTTTGTTTTTAACAATGTTTTAAAGAGTTATGAAATTTTCTGAATTGGAGAAAACCCAAGCATTTGGAAGTTGAAAATCGGCCTTACAAAAAAAAATCCAGTTTTGGTTCTTGGACCTGGAGGGTTGTCTTTTTATCATTTTGAATTTGATTTTACACTTTTTTTATTGGATTCAAATAGGGTGTATATGCTTATTTATGACTAATATCTTAAGTAAGGAGTAAATATTTTACATTTACTTAAATGATGTTTGACATAAATAAGTGCTGCATGTAGCACTAAGGTGGCAGTCGCCCAGACCCCAACTAGACCTCCTGGACACCGAGGTGGCACCTAGGCGACGCCCTGACAACTATGTTTGATTGAAAATCAATTGATCACGAGGGAGTGAAACCTATACTGGTCGTCTAGCTAGTTGAGTGATTAAAAGGATTAAAGTTGCCCCACTGCTTAGAATGGACCCTGCAATCAATTAGTGCATAATCAATTCATTTTCGGATGTTTCAATTTTCTCTTTCTCAAGTGTCTATTTACCTGCAGTACCACAGGCATCTTATTGTGGTACTGATTTAAAGGACTAAAACAGTACCAAACACAAGATTGAAATACAAAGAATAGATGACCGGATTTAGGAGAAATCAAATTAAACTAAATCAGATGGATAAATGGGGCTGAAACTCAAATCAAGTTCGGCAAACATGTAGGAAAATGGTTGCTGAAAATTAGAGATTGATCCAATGGTTGGATTAGAAGGTATGGGAGAATCCTAGTAGCAATAGGATAGGGGGTAAAACAGTAACTTAGCCGTTTGAAATAAAGACCAGGGAGGGAACAGAATTACATTCGATATTTAATTCTGATTACAGGGTATAATTATCAGCCAAAACAGATTAATTCTAACATAGAAATTGATTCAGTGAATAACTCAGTAAAACAGTAAAACATAAGAACAAGGGCAGCTTAGAGGTTTCATTGAATATACAGATCAACAAGTCTGATCTCTACCAAATTTGAATCGACTTCCTCTTTAGGGTTGAGGAACAACTGATAAAATTTTGGATAAATTCTAACAGCTGGATAGCGTAATTTCAAAAAGGTGTGTCGTACAAATTCCTGATAAAACAGATGAAAATTTCCAGCACTTGAACTTAATTGTTAATTGCAGAATTAGAAAATAGAATCAAGATATGCACTTATGCAGTATAAGAGTAGCAACACAAGAACATGAGCATTAGAACAATCTACCCGGGCTTCTCCAACTGCAAGGTTTTGATTGGAATCTCTGCAATCCCAGAGCTTCTCACTCCTCACTGTGTCTCACAGCATGCATACTTTCTCAGTAGCAAAAGGAAAGGCTCAAGACAAAATCTCATTAATCAAATTTGTGAACCAGGTTGTAGCCTCTTACAAGAAAACTTGAAAAACAGACTCAAAACACTAAAAATGAAAGGCCTAACCCAATTCTCAGCTAATATGGTGACATAACCTGACAAGGAAATTAAAATAATGAAAGAAACTGACTCAAAACAGGACTCTAACTATACTAATGAAGTAAATCTTGTTTCCTACTTTCTACCCATTTCTTAGGCCTGTTAAAGTGGCCTATTACAAAGAAAACCCGTGGGATCAAATGCCCACACCTAAATAACCCAGCCAAAGGCCTATTTCCAATAAAATAAGCTTTTTAGGTTACTTATCTGCATCACATCCTCTACATGTTACATATACCGTTGTTGAAAAATATGAAAAGGCAACCCTATAGACACAATGTTTGGACTGATGTCTGTTCTTCCATAAAAGAAGCATCCAACTCCTTACTTGATGTTTGCTTTTCTTTCATCCTATTGGGTTCTCTTTGAGAAAAGCACCAGAATGCAAGTTCGACTCAAATGAATTACCCTTTGCAGTTCACAGTTGGCCAGATGAATCCTTTTTTTATAGTAATAATTAGTTATTCCCCCTTCATCTTTTACAACCGCCAACTAGCACTGTATCTTTTATTGGACTTTGTTGCACCTGATCAAACCCATTGGTGCACTCATTGGCCTTTGTTGCACCCATAGTTGTCACGGTGTCTAAGAGAACCAAAGAGGTGGAGAGGACCTGGACGTCAAGGAGACACCAAGGTGCCCAGGAGATGCCTTGACAACTATGGTTGCACCCAATCAGAATTTTCAGTTTACTTTGATATTTCCAATCCAATTTTCTGTTTCATTATGCTGTTGGAAATTATCTCTTAATATATCTGTACTGTTGCTATGAGTTTCATTTTCTGTTTTTACGGTGGTTGTAGTTGTGCAGTTTAGAGCTATTGCATTTACAACATGACAATTTTTTTGTGTTTTCATTATTGCCTGAACATTGACTCTTTTTCTCCCAAGGGATCATCTCAAGCTGAAAAAAGATTTGGTAGACATTCTCCGAGTGAGAATGTTCAAATGAAGGTGGAATCAGGGACATGTAATGTGTGCTCAGCTCCTTGCTCATCATGCATGCATTTTAACCGAGCTGTCTCATTCATGGCATCAAAAACTGAGGATGAATTTTCTGATGAAACATTTCGGGGGAAGGCAAATAGTCGGTGTTCCTTTAATGATGCTGCTGTACTTACTCCTAAGAGCAGAGCATGCAATGATCAGCAACCTACAGCCAGCGAAACCAGTAACTTACTCAGTACCAGTTCAAGTCATGATTCATTTTCTGAAAATGCTCAAAGTAAAATTTTGAGAACATTTGAGACATCTGAAGATGTCAAGATGCTCCCGAAGCACTACTCAGCTGGAATGAATGGTCAAGATCTGCCTATTCCAAAAACTATTTCTGGCCAGAGAGCTGTAATTTCAGCAAGCAGTCATATTGCATCTAATTTGGATAGGAGAACCTTTTCAAATCAAGATCAGGAGCAGAAAGGTTCTGACTGCCATGGCGACAACATTTCATGTGTTAGTGGAGCTAATGATGCAGATCTCCCAAATGTTGATCATAATGTGGACATGGAGAGGAAGAATGTATCATGTTGTTCAGCTTCAGTTTGTAGCTACCCTCTAGGAATAATAGAGAAGAAAGTTAATGTTCACAATGCTTCAGGTTCTCTCTCTGATTTTCCTTGTGAAATGGAGGAGAGCCACAATGACTCGAGACCAGGTATGCTCTCTAAAGAATCTGTACCAAAAAAGAGTCATGCCATTACAGCTACTCTGGTTTTTCCTCATAAGATAGATTCATCAGAGGTTCCTTCCTCAAAAGATGTCTATGCTAGCAATAGCTCACCCAAAGTACAAACTTTATATTCTTCATATGCAGATGCCAAGGATCTAGAAGAGAACTCTGTTTCTCACTTTCGACGAGAACCTTCTGAATGTTCGATGGAACATATGGAATCGTCATTGGATAGAGTGGTAATAAATGATGGTGTTGCTGGCCAGAAAAATACTGCATGTAACTCTGGTGACATTCCTTTGAAATTGGAAAATAGCAAACCTAGCCTTGTCAGAAGTGCTTCTTCCGTTTCATTGAAGGTTTATCCATGCTTGGAAGCTGAAGTAGCCATCCCAGAAAATGAAGCTTTGAAATGCTTAGAAAAAAATGAACCAGTTGAGACATCCAGTGTATCAGTTGGGGTAGCTGATACACAGGACCCTCCAGTGCAATCCCAGCCCATTGATGAGAGCGATGGATCGGATATTCTGGAGGATGATGTAAGCACTGATTTTTCTTTGTTTTGAATGTTTCCCCCATTAACACCTCTCTCTTTTTCTCCATTTTGTACATTGATGAAAAGCTTTTCACATGTGTTTCATGTGAAACATATGTCTTGGGATTTGTTGCACATAGATGTTATTTTGTTCAATTTCTTCGAGGCATAGTTGCTGACCTTGTGGTTTGGTGATTTATAATTGATTCACATTTTTCCCACTGATGTGTCATGTGCTTCTGTTTCTGAGGAAAAAATTCTTAGTTTGGTGCTCCAATTTTCTGACTTGGTTTTGATTTTCTAGTGTTCAATGCAAATTTTTTGCAATGCTTGTATTCAAGATTTCTCACTTTACTAATTATTCTTATATATGAAAGCAAAAGGAGTTTAACTCCTAATACAATTGGCCTAGTAAAGTCGGGTATGTAGAGTATGGATTGTACGAGGTTCTCACAAACAGTTTCATCATTTGTTACTATGGGATCTCTTTTGTTTCATAAAATTTAATGCTTACTTATTGCTGAAAGAGTGGGTGTTCAGAAGGATAAGGGCCATAACTGCCACATAACTAACTTAGGTGGCACCTAGGCAACAAGGGCCCCTCTACCGCCTCTCCAAAAAAAAAAAAAAGGGGGAATTATCACTCCCCTCCCCTGAACTTTGGGGACATATCAAGTTTTCCCAAAGTTCAGGGAGGGGAGTGATAATTCCTCTAATCATAATAAAACTGACTATTTCAGTTACTTGGAGTCAACAAGTCCCATACGAGTTTCAGGCCTGAAAAAGACCAAAAATACATCCGTGACCCAATAACCTCCAGACCCATGCTTTCCCCACCTTCATCCCTCTTCCTTTGGGTGAAGCTTCCTAAGTTTGTCTCTTCGTGTGGGGTTAAGTGAAGAAAATGGGTTAGTTATTATGTTAGGCATGTGTGCTGGACTGAGAGTCCAGTAAGAAGGCGGAGAAGAGAAAGTGGTGGTTAAGGAGATGTAGGATTAGACTTGAGGGGGGATATTGTTGGAATGATTGTATGTGGGTTAGAATGTTAGATTAATAGAATGAAAACTTCAGGTTGCCTAATTGGTTTGAGATGGAATATATATGTATGCACCTGTGAAAAATAATGAAGAACTATTTGTGATTCGGCAGAAGTTGAATATAACAACAAACTACATGGATCCTAGCAACTCATTTTTTCCTTCTTCACAATTCTTTTCGAGTCATTTGGTCAAATTCTATTCAGTATTCTATTATGGTCCACATAATTATTATTGGGCTTATGTATGTTTGGGTCAGGTTTTAGGTCCATTACATGTATTGGAGTAAAATTGTAATTGTGTGAGGATCAGGGCCCTAGGGTTTTCTATATATTATCTTTGTGCAGAAAACCAAGGTTGAAAATATCGGGTTTTGACCCTTGGGGGGAACCGAAGTTTCGATCAAAATCTGGGAAATTTTGAAGAAACCAGGGAAATTTTCCCATATTTGTGGAAACTTTGGTTTTGACCCCCAAAATGTTTTTTTTTTTTGGCTTGATTTTTTGTGTACGTCCTATTTAGACATTTCTAACCCATTCACATAATTAGTTTTATGAAAAAAAGACCTAAAGTCATACTTGTGGTGTTGACCAAAGTTTGCTAATGTATGTTAAGTCGTTGACTGAAACTATACTACATAAGTACATAGATAAGTTATTAACCAAAAAATGTGAAATACATGCTTAAAAGTTTAAAACAAACAAAACATAATGTAAATGATCCAATATAAATAATAATATCACATAATTGTGAGTTATCTCTCAAGTCTCAACAATCAATACTCAATACTCAAACACTCAACACTCAACACTCAACACTCAACACTCAACACTCAACACTCAACACTCAACACTCAACACTCAACACTCAACACTCAACACTCAACAATGAACAATCAAACACTAAACAATCAATTCCAAGTAGAGTGTCAAAGTATATTTTATAAATAAAATGATTTTTGGGGAAGATGGGATTTACCTTTTTGGTCCAAGATCCCTTCTTTAAGTAGATTTGCTATGAATGTGCAAGATCCAAACTTAGAATGAAGATTTGCTGGCACAAGGGCAGAATCTTGAGTGCTTTCCCAAGTTTCCCACTTCATAGAGAAGAAATATAGGCAGAGGGTCGAAATTTTGAAATAAGAAGGCTTGGTTTCCCATTTAAGAAGGTTTTACAAAGGCTGGTTCAACCCATAGAGTCGAAACCCATTGGTCCACTTAAAAATTCCCACATTGTAACATTCCCACATTTCGGTTGCAATGTGGGAATTTTGGTTGATACTGGTCAAAACTAGTGACTTTTAAAAATCACATGGTATTTGGTATCGGAGTCCTGAGATACAATGGAAATATAGGAACTTTCGACGGTATTGGTCGAAACCTTGAACCATGGGGAAAACCCTAGACACACGCAAAGGGGATCACTTTGTGAGGTGGAGGGTGTATATAGGCATTGGTGCCGAACAATGTTAAATTCCTCGGGTTGTGTGTATTTTTTTCTTGGTTTCTTCCTCGTGGTTGCGCATTGTTCTCCAACAAATGGTATTAGAGTGAGGTTTGGCAGATCATTGTAGGGTTTGCATGGAGATATGAGGAAAGGGCTGTCTGCAAGGAGCGTAAGAAGGGTTTTTCCTGTTGTAGAGTGCTGATCTGGTTTTTCTCTCTACAATAGTCTACATCCACAGAGTTGTTGGAGGAAAAAGAGAAGGAAAGAAGGAAAGAGGTGTGCAAGTTGAAGCACTGTACGATTCTGAAGTTTGATTGTGTTTGCATACTTGTGGGAGGAAAGCGAGAAGGGAAAGAAATTTCGATTCCCTACCTTTGAGAGGAAGGGGGAGGAGGAAAAAGGTGCAAACTGCAAAGAAAGGTTCATACGCTTTGAAGAGAGAAAATTGAAAAAAAAGGGGAAGAAGTGGTGGGTACAAAACCCACCTTAAAAAGGAGTTCGTACAAGGGTTTCTTATTTATTATTTATTTATTTATTTATTTTTGAAAAAAGGGGGGGTTTTTGAGCCAGTTCTGTACGAGTTTGGATTGTGTATGGAAAATTTGATTTTGTACAGAGGATGCGGTATAGAGTTTAGGTATTCTTAAGGTTTTTTGGTGTGTTCTAGACTCAGTGGAAGGGATAGATTGGGAAGATTCTACTTTATTGGTATGTATTGTACGGGTTCGTGCAAAGATCAACGGTAATTAGGGTCGTTGAGGTTGGTGGTGGTTATGGAGGGTGTAACTTGGGTAAATTCGATGGTGGTGTAGGGTTTAAACTTCTCCATTCAACGCTTCAATGGCCATAATGACTTCACCTTGTGACAACCATGGTTTAAGATTTCGCTCTCGCCCCCCATCTTGCTAATCCAAAAAAGAGAGATCTCGCCAAATCTTGCCGATATCATGTATTTTTTCGCGGTCGACTCGGTAGTTGGTCTCGGTGGTCATATGGTCTTTGTAGTTCCTGAAACTAGGTACTTACCCTATTTTAGGACTTCTAAACACAATGGAAACATCAGTTTTTGAAAAATCAAATTTAAAATGGTACTTTGATTTCGTACCCTATGTAAGTAGTCTTCGGCTCTTCGGACCCTAGGCTAGTATGCTCTATTCCAAATCCACATTCCACAACGAACATATGACACACCATAATCTTAAGAATTTAAAAGACATCATAGATAATTACTTAATTGATTAACAATTAACATTGATGATTGATGAGTCACATTAATATACATTTGAAAATTTGAAATGACATAAGATAGCCTACTGATTGTGTTTCGATGAAAAAATGGGTTTGAGAAGATTTTTTTTTTAAATAAAAAATGGTTCTTGAGAAGAAAAGTAACTCCAAATGTGGATGAGGAGGTAATATTCTCCTCTTTAAGCTTCAATGAGTGTAGGAATAGAGATCCTCAAGCAAAAGCACCAAAATTCTTGCCCCTTAGTGCTTTTTTCTTTAAAAAAGTAGAGAGAGAGAGAGGTGAGATCTTGGCGAGATCTAGCGAGATTTGGCAAGATTTTGGCGAGATTTAGTGAGATTTGGTGAGATCTCGGCGAGATTTAGTGAGATTTGGTGAGATCTCGGCGAGATCTTGTCGTTTTTCTATCTCGCCTGTGATCTCGTCTCGCTAATCTAAAAAAATGAGATCTTAGTGAGATCTCGCCGAGATCTCGAACCATGGTGACAACAACGAGTGAGGAGTATCCTTACGTGGGAGGGGACAATCAAAGCTCTTTAGAAGATATAGGAAAAGCTGGACAAGATGGTGGGTGAGTGGCAAGAGTTAAGGGATCTAGCGAACAACACGATTCAGTTATATCTTGGGAGTAATACTCTTTGTGAGGTCATGGGGTTGGTGGATCCATATAAGTTTGGGCAAAGCTAAAGAGTAGGAACAGACAAGGTTGTTGACAAATTGATAGTTTTTTAAGAAATAATTATATAGCCTTCTGTTGTCAGAGGGAGCAAAATTTGAGGTACACTAAATGAGTTTAATAGGATATTGATGGAGTTATTGGTTCTAAATGTTAAGATCAAAGAGGAGAACTAGGCAGTTCTCTTGTTAGCTTCACGACCTCCTTCATTTTATCACAATGGGACCATACTGTTTTGTAATGATACTCTCAAAGTTGATGAGGTTATTGTTGCATTGCTAATGAATGAGACAAAAAGGAAAAATAGCAGTGAGCGGGCGTCAGAGGAGGGTAGCGGTTTGGTTTTAGTTGGTGGTTGGTGTAGAGGCATATCAAATGAGATACAAGAGGAGTTCAGCAAGTACAAGGGTTGCTCCAAGTCAAAATGTCGCAGAATAATTTGCTATTATTGTGAGGAGGAATGTTATATAAAGGGGATTTATCCAAGCATAAGGAGCATACAACAAAGAAGGAAAAGCAGAATGAAGATAAATCATCTAATACTACTGTTGTGGAGGAGTCCTGGAGTGATGGAGATATCCTTCACACTACTTCATTGGTTACACAATTTTATATTGCATTTTAGGTTAAAAAGGGCGTATCCGGTGCATGAAGCTCCCAAACATGCGAAGTCCAGGGGGCGAGAACTACGCAGCCTTATCCCAAGAACATTGAGAGGTTGTTTCGATTGCTTGACCACCAGGTCGCAACATTCATACCTAAACGTTGGACCAAGCGTGCCTCTTTTAGATTTTGGTTCATAATTCATTTCTTGCGTTCAATTATGGATCAATTTTCTATATATCATGCATGTGATAGTGGTACTGTCAAATTGATAAATAATGCGGAAAACAAGATAGTCGAGATTGGGACCGTAGGGATTTGCATGTTTGATGTGATTGTGCAAAATTTGATTAGGGTGAGGCATGTGCTAGATCTCAGGAAGAATATGATTTCACTGGGAACATTGGATACAGGAGGGGTTTGAAATACTCATCTAAAGGTGAGTTCTCAAGGTTTCTAGAGGGGATATGATTTTGATGCAGGAACATATGACTGAATCTATACAGATTTGCAGGGAGTGCTAAACAAGGGAACTACTGTTGGAACTCAGGCAAGAGGTATATGTGGACAATAGAGATTGTAGATGGTTCAGGCGATGAACAAGTACAATTCTAGAAGAAGCGGGTGTATTTCACTTTGGATTTGGTGAGTGGCAGTGGTCTCTCGGAGCATAATGCAGTGGTAGGAGAGGTAGAGCCTCATCACATCGTTAGGTGATGGTCAGCTATACAGGACAACCCCGGTGGGGGTGTGGGCCATGCCGTTGGGTATGGCAGACAAGCAGAGACAATGGCAGTGGTTGCTGACTTGGCATCAACGCTGGTCTTCTTTAGGGTGGCTTGCAGAATCCAAGCCAAAGTGAAGTTTGTTGGGTTTTATGTCTTGTATTCTGTTATGGTCCACATAATTATTATATTGGGTTTGTATATGTTTGGCTTGGGTTTTGGGTCCATTACATGTACATGCGTAAAATTGTAATTGTGTGGGGATTAGGGTTTTAGGGTTTTGTATATATTGTGTTTGTAGGTGAAAACCCTAGACACAAGTAAAGGGGATCCCTTTGTGAGGTGGACAATAATGTATAGAGTTTTTCTTGCATAGTGAAAAATCCCTTGTTCTCTTGGGTGGATGTAGACATTCATGCTAAACCACGTTAAATTCTTCGGGTTGTGTGTGATTGTTTGTTTGGTTTTTTCTCTGTGGTTGCGCATTTAATGCAAGACTAGAGCTGTAACAATTACTGGACCCAATCTCACAGCAGGATAAAAGTAAATAGCTCAAAACCCCACCAAAAGTCAACAAGTCAACCCAAAAAAGCCAACTTTCTCAGATGAAGCTCAAAATGTAGGAATCAATTCCCCCCAAAACAAGTATTAACACCCTTCGAAAGGTGAGACAGAATGGTTGGGTAGCTTGAGAATAATTAGAACAATTTGAATCTAAGATGGAATTTCTAGAAAACAAAAACTGAAAAAAAAATTTAATTTGTAGGTTAGGTCCTTCCCAAATTGAGATTGAATCTCCCCCTAGGGTAGTTTTACTAATCCTTAAAATATTATATCAATCAGGTGGTTGTATTGAAGCATAATTATCAAGGCGGCAAGGAAACCAAGGTGTTCGGGGCACAACCTTGGCAATTATGCGGCCGCAATGTGTCGCCTCGGCAAACGAAGATTTTTAGTGTTTTTTTTTTTATATAACCGTTTTATTTGGCACATATAGCATATTAAAAATTATATAATTATACTTATATGCTAAATAAATATTAAATAATCATACCAATGCGAGATATTCATTAGAAAAACAAATCAATAAAGTGAATGAACTAAACCATCATTAAGCCACATCAAGTTATCAAAAAATCAAAGCCACATCAAGTCATCAAAAATCAACATTAAGTCACATCAAGTCATCAAGATCAACATTTAGATAAATGTTTTTGCATTCTAATAAGTTTGAGTGGTCAAATGATCTTATTTTTATATGAGATTTTTTTGTGTTAGGTATAGCACAAAACCAGGTTTCCAAAAAGTCTAAGATTACTTAAATCTGAGTTACAATGACAAAGTTATGTTCCGGTCATTTAAAGTGCCTGAATGCTATTAAAATTGTCTGAATGAAAATAATTTTATGTACATCAAAACAAAAGGTTACTTTACTAGACTATAGATTGTTAGCATTGTTTTACCATGATAAGATTTATGAAATTTTCAGAATTAAGGAAAAATCCTAACATTTGAAAGTTGAAAAGCGCCCCTACAACCAAAATCCAGTTTTTGTTCTTGGACTAAGGAGTCCTTTTGGAATTTGATTTTTAAACTATTTTTATTGGTCAAATAGGGGGTATTTGCTTATTTATGGATAATAGCTTAAGTAAATGAAACAACAAATATAAAAACATTTACTTAAATTACAAATAAGTGCCAAAACAGATGGTGATAGTCGCCTAGGCCCCAGGAAAATTGCCTGGACGCCAAGGCGGCACCTTGGTGATGCCTTGATAACTATGGATTGAAGTTAATTTGGAAAACTCAGATAAGGTGCCACCTTTATAACTATGGATTGAAGTTAATTTGGAAAACTCAGATCTGAAGTAGAACATAGGAAAGAAATTAGGAGAATTTAAGTTAAATCAAATCTGTGGATCAGATCAACAATTAACCTAGATACAAGGACTGTCTTAGGGAGGCGTTGAATGCCCCAAAAGATGGAAGGAATATGATGGACAGATTCTCTAAAGGAAATCTCGTTTTCAGCAAAAGAGGCTGAAAAGCATGTTTTCTGCGAAGTTTTTTTGAAAGGGATCTTGCTGTGATTTAAACCCTAGTATGAACAACATGTAACTATTCAAAGAGATGAAAATCCCTCACAATCACAGGTTAAATTGAATCCCTCCTCCAATGGGATCTTCTCCTCCGCCTCAGCTGGGTCTCTCATTAGACTCCCTTCCCCGGTCGCTCCTTGGCACAAGATAGTCTGGTTTAAGGGTCACATTCCCTGTCACAGCTTCACCCTTTGGAGATGCCTTACCAATTGTCTCCCCACTCAATCCTTCCTTATCCATCGTTGTATCTCAGCCAACCCTGCTTGCTGTCTCTGCCCCTCGGGGGTTGAAGACATCCCCTATCTCTTCTTCTTCTGCCCCTTCTCTGTCAGGATTTGGAAATTAGTGATGTCAAAATGCTGGCCGAATTCCAGACCTATCCTTCCCTTCGATAGAGAATGTATCTGGATCGACATGACTTTGGATTGACATGACTTTCCCTGGCCCTTCCATTTGTGATATAGTAGCTAAACTGACTTTTTGTGCTACCATCAACCACCTTTGGATGGAGCGTAATATTCGTAGATGGTCCCCCAAATCTAGGACTCCGGACAAGATTTGGAAAGCCATCTACTTAGATGTTACTTCCAAAGTCCAGAGCCTCCTTAGCCCCCTCTCCCGGCCTATTCCTATATCCCCCAAAAATTCCCACATCATCTCCTCTTGGAACCTGTAGGTGGCCCTATTCCATCATGTTCGTCCCCCCCCCTGGGCCCCCCCGCCCAAATAGCCCCTTTTGTCTCTTTTGAGCGTTTGTGTTTTTGCTCTTTGTTTTTGTTGTTCCCCATTGGGGCTTGCCTTTCCCTGTTGGCTTAGGCTTCCCCCCCACCCCCACCTTTCCCTCCCTGTATTTTCTTCTCCTCTTGGTAATGAATTATTTATTCATTCCAAAAAAAAAAAAAAAAAATTGAATTCCAGCAAGCACACAAAGAACAGATAACAATACTTACTTCAGAAGGAGAACACAGTAAGAGAAGAAAGAAAAGGATAACTATGGCTTCCCACCAAAAAGGTACAGAATATTAATGCCCTTCAAGGATATGTCACCACCTACTGAATCGTACGGCAACCATTGAAGAAGAATTCAAAGCTTTACTCATCTTTTAATCACTTTAGATGGCTCTTACGAGCTATCTAAAGTGAAAACTAATAACAGTCCTAATGTGAGTAGGAAAGTAAAATCCTATTGCTAACAGCCAAACAGCCAACACAACTTAAAAGGAGACATAATTCTTCAAGGAAAGATCCCATGCTCAGGTGAGAGTGTTCCACATTAACTAAACAATTTAAAATAAAAGACTAACTAAAATAATGAAGTAGGTTTCATTTTCCACCTTTTAGCTATATTTTAGGCACATTAAAATGATTCGTTACAATGAAAACATATGGGATCAAAGGCCCAACCCATAGATAACCCAACCCAAAGCCTTTTTAGGTTACTTATCTACATCAGCATTGTTCCCCAACACCATCAGTATACCATCCTTAGTATCTAAAGTGATAGTTCACTACACTCCCTCCCCCATTCCTAATCGTTATAATTCCTCTGCAACTTTTTTTGTTTTGTTCAGGTTTCAGAATGATATAGCGCAACTGCACTAGTCTCAGTGTCATTGTAGCTTTTAAATGGGATTTGCTCTATATTCCTTATTTCAAATATTTTTGTGAATCTGTTAAACTAATCTATGTTAATGACTTGTAGAATTTCTATTGGAAACTAATTTTAATCCACAAATAAAAGTTATTGACCAAATCCCCTTCTTGATGCAACAATGAATTTCACTGTGTTATAAAATTTCCTTTGGATGTCCCATGATTTCCTTCTTCCCATTCACCAAAAAAAAAAAAAAAAAAAAAAAAAGGGAAAAAAAAGGAAAAAAAGAGCTGTAAAACCTTCATTTGAATTGATATTGGTTTATTTGAAAGAGTGAGCATTTGTTTAGTGAGTATCTTATGTCAACTAAAAATTGAGTTATGTATTCTGTGAATCTTGTTGTGGTATGAGAGAAAAGTGAATCGGGTTCTCATTTCTTTCCTATGTTTGTCTTGTTTCTGTTCCCGAGCAGAAGTAGAAATAAGCCTTCTGGTGAATATTAACCATAGGAAAATTTTCATATGTTTTTTTCTTTTAGTAAACAATTTCATATGAATTTTGAATTAGTGAAAAGTGGTTTAGTCAACACCCATAAATCTAGTCAAAATTGATATAATGGATTATTGTAGACTGTAAAGCACCATGCTTGTAATATCAGAGTTTTACTTTTCAAACACTACATGGCAATGGACAACAAATAGAATTCGATGAGTTTGCTTTACATTGTTGATAACCTTGTTAGCAGAGGTTTGTTATATGCATGCTGATAAAGTAGATTTACTCATGTCTATCTGCAACTCCAAAAAGGGATATGGGGCAGCATTTGCTTAACATGATAGAATCTAATCTGACCATTGAAGTGTTTCTCCTGATAGAATGCCGTATTCAGTGGAAATTCAGTCATCACTTTTTTTGGGAGTGCATCCTCATTTATGGAATATATGCCTTCCTCTCTTCAGCTGTATTGGTTGAATAAGTTAGTGTGCTAATTATCTTTTGTGATCTGGAACAGGTAAAGGTTTGCGATATCTGTGGGGATGCCGGTCGTGAGGAAATGCTTGCTTTTTGTTGTAGGTGCAGTGATGGAGCTGAGCACACGTAAGCTTTATAGAACCTTTGACTTGTATTGGCATACATGATGGATTTATAGATCTGCTAAGTACATGCATGTTTCTATCTTTTTGGATGAAAATTTGACATTGTGTTTTCTTTGAGATAGTTATTGCATGCGAATAATGCTGGATAAAGTTCCAGAAGGTGATTGGCTGTGTGAAGAATGCAAGCTCAAGGAGGAAACTGAAAAACAAAACCTGGATAAATTGGAAACAGCATCTGGTACCTCAAAAGCATCGTGTTTGAATGGAAAAGATAATTCTGGAGGTGAAGGTATAGTCTGTTCAAAGCTTCTTTCAAACTCGGATGTCAAAGAATCAAAGTTGGATGTCAAAGATTCAGATACCGAGGGAACCAAAGTTGGTTCTTGTCACCTTGTCCCTGCTAAGCGTCAATCAGACAATATTGAAGTTGCTTCAGCTGCAAAAAGGCAGGTTTATGAAACAAGTGTTGGATCACCGACAACATCCAGCCCAGGAAGAAAAGCTGCACTGTCTCGCGACAGTTCATTCAAGAACCTGGATAAGGGAAAGGTTAAGCCATCCCAGCCAATCCCTTTCTCTGGGAACCACACCGCCAATAATTCTCAGGATACTGAAGACTCTCCTACAATTTCTTGTCATAACTTGCCAAGGATTCAATCGCGACTTCAGTCGCCTCGTGGTAAGCTTTTTATTTGTGAAGTCTTCAAAAATGGTGTACCAAGTTCATGAGGCTCCCGCCACTACGGGGTCTGGGTAGGGTCATAATGTACGTAGCCATACCCCTGTGCTTTGCTGAAACGCTGTTTCCTGACTTGAATCCGCGATGGAGCAACCTTAGCGTTGCACCAAGTTCCACCCTCTATTTGTAGAAGTCTTCATGAAACAGATTTCAAAGAAGCCTTTCATATCCATTACATTCCAATAAGCCTTTCATATCCATTACATTCCTTGTTGGAAACACATGCACTTTTTTGGCACTCAATAAGTCTGTAAATCTGTGGGTTTCTACAGGAACTCTGTTGAAGTCAAATTCATTCAGCACTTCAAGTGCGAAACCAAAAGTAAAATGGATGCAGGAAGATGTCTCTCCAAAGAAAAAACTGGCCAAAGAGGTATATGTGAATGACCCAAAAAAGCAGGGAATTGCGAAAGCAATAAGCAAATCTATGTCCTTCAAGACTACATTAACTGGCCGTTCAAATGCAACTGAAGCAAAAGTTAAGATGCTTCCTTCCAATTTCAACCGAACTGAGGATCTAAAAGGAATAAAACAAGCAAAAGAGCGGACTTTAGTCGAAAGGAAGAGTTCTTTTAAATTGGATCGCCCACTTGTCAGTTCAACAACTGCTCTTTCCAGTTTGTCTAATACAAAGGATGATCAAAAGACTACATCTCGTGCTGAAACTATGCCATCACTTTCCTCTGCCGCCAATTACCATGATCTGAAGGCTGTTCAACCTGATGGAAAATGGGATGCTTCTGTGAAGCCAATAAGTCTTCTTGGGAAAAGAGGACCAGAGTCTACAAATGCTATGGGTAGACTTTCCACTTCCTATTATATTTAACCGCAAAGAGCTATTCTTATTTTTTTTGTTAGTTTATTTTTTATACCATGTGTTCTAGTTCACTGTGATATTTGTTTCTTTTTCTTGGTCAGCTGGATTTGGTGAATGCAAGAGGCCAACCTCATCATCCAGTGCCCTTGGAGCTCTATCTTCTAATGGAAAGGGCACTTCTGTTGAACTAAAGCCAAGACAAGTTGTCCCCAAGGAGGAACCGATTTCAAGTTCTACCTGGAACACTTATAAATCTGGAAGCAAACCTGATGTAATTATGCAAGATGGCTTGCCTCAATCTCGGGAGTCTACAAACCAGGAAGGAAGAACTAGGGAGCCTCCCATCAGTCGCTCAAGGCCAGTTGGAGGTAAAAAAATACGATGTAACAAATGTAAAGAAATAACCCTTGGAGCACACTGTTGCCCCATTGGCAGTCCTCGGGACTCCGTTTTTGAAGCTTCTTCTCCAAGAAGTTCATGGGAGGTGATGGGTAAAAGTACTAAACTGAAGGAGGCAGTTGAAGCTTCTGTAATGAAAAAACCTGGACTATACAAAAAGAACAAATTGGGTGATCAATCTGATGAGTTATCCATGTCAAGTACTGACTTGAGCTGCGAAGTAGTTCCTAAGGACCAGTTATCAACTTCTTCAAGCTGCTTGAGGAATTTGAACTCTGGCAAAGGGACAAATGATGGGTGGGAGATTATTGGGAGCCCTGCTACCGACTCAATTGAGACCATTAGTGTCATCGATGTGAAGCAGCATGTTGCACCCCCAACGGAAGCGTTATGCATCTCCAAAGCAGCGGAACTGGATGCTGCTGCCACTTCGAATGGGAATAAAACGAAGACCTTCATGAGAGAATCCCATATTCTAGCTTCTCCAGGGGCTTCTCAATCACAGTTTTCAGCTATTCCAGAGCATGATTACATATGGCAGTATGATACTTTCTGTCTTACTGTTACATCATTTTTGTCAAATATATGGTATCCATCCTTCTTTGTGCTTTGCATATTTATAAATCTGATTGTGTGCTTCTGTCACTCTCCTGCAGGGGTAGTTTTGAGGTGCAGAGGAGTGGGATGCTTCCTGAACTCTGTGATGGGATTCAAGCACACTTGTCAACTCGAGCATCACCCAAAGTTCTTGAAGTAGTGAACAAGTTTCCTTCTAAAGTCCAGATGGAGGAGGTACCTCGTCTAAGTGCATGGCCATTACAATTTCAGGAGCTCCCTGCCACAGAAGATAACATTGCTCTTTACTTCTTTGCCAAAGATCTTGAGAGGTTAGTTCTGACTGTACTCTACTTGAATGTCTCGTTTGCATGTTTTCTTTTTCTTAAAGCTAGAGTCGTTATATTCCATGCTGATGCAGTTCTGTGATTTTTTTATTGTCTTTTGATACAGCTATGAAAGGAGCTACAAGAGCTTGTTGAATAATATGATTAAGAATGATTTAGCTTTCAAAGGAAACTTTAATAGCATTGAACTTCTGGTTTTCCCTTCATTCCAGCTACCGGAGAAATCTCAGCGTAAGGCATTAACATCAGAATCTTCTGCTCACATTGAACCATATATAATTTCTCCATGCATACTTGTCCTTACAACTCAGCATTGTTATAAAACACTGCCTTTTATTGAGTCTCTCTCTCTCTCTCTCTCTCTCTCTCTCTCTCTCTCAGTCCTACGTAGTATCTCATGAATCATGATAGATGATGAGCTTTTATCTTTACTAAAAAAATTGATGAAACTGGTCTTGGCAGGTTGGAACATGTTATTTTTCTTTTGGGGCGTTTTTAGGGGAAGGAGGGTCAATTACCTGGAACGCATACCTGTCTGTGAAAACAAGCTTTTGCAAGCCATTTCAGATGTTCCCTTGGATCAAGATTCATCTGGTCATGTGATGTCTGTATCTCAGATAAATTGTTCGTCTGGTCAAATGGATGAACATTTATCTTCATTCATTGGATCATCTGGTGCACAGCAAGCAGCCAAATCTACTGTCTCATCAGACTTACTATTTTCTGGAGGAGTGGATTTGAACTGCGAAGCAAAAGTATCTTCTCCTGATAGGGAATCTCTGGATTTTAAGTCAAATTTTGATGAGCATAATAGTGGTCTCAACGCCTCTCCCTTGTCAAGGGTTCTAACTGATGTCCAATGCACAGAACTGAAAAGCAATGGCTTGCCACTGGTAAAGCTTCATTTCTTGTGCTATCTATCTGATTGTCAATTTTCTTTTCAAGTTTGTTTACAACAATTGATTGTTTAATTTCTGTGTCTTACTCTTACCCATGTGTGGAGATACTATAGAACAAGCTAGCATCTTTGTCCTGGAGTTTATCATAATAAACTGTTTGTAACGTACTTCATGGAGTTGTGTAGAATTTTCTAGAGCAGTGCAGCATAATTAATGTCAATTTGTTTGCTTTGCATGTTTGCTCTTGTAATTGATGGACTCGGGATAAATGATGCTGGTGAATTTACAGTATCTGTAGGTAATGGGCCCAAATAGAATAATTAAGAGATTAAAAAAGAAAAGAGAAGGAGATGTAAGCTTGATCACCATGAACATAACTAAGGTTTAAGTATCAAACCACTTGGGGGAGAACCATTCCTGTAACCTTTCGATGCAAAATGTGTTGTTACAATAACCATACCACTTGTGCCCATGATTGACATTTTAGAAGACTTTATAACATGACTAAAATTGCATTTAGGATCATTTCTTGAATGCTTAACCCCTTTCCTAAATAAATAGTAGTACTAATCTAAATAATAAACCCAAAATAGCACTCACAATCTAATTAGACTTTTTTAAATAGAAATATAGAATTCCCATCTCTGATTGTTGTTACATGTTTAGAAAGGATATATATATATATATATATATTTTTTTTTTTTCTTAAAATTAGTTAATCAATTTATTGCAAAGAGAAGAAGAATATATACATACTAAGGCGGCCTTCTAAGAAGACTCAGGGCCACCACCCCAAGACCAAAAGAGCTGTAACCAACTAGGAATAAAAGGTAATACTAAAGCCAAAGAACATCAACTAAAAACACAAGGACAAAAGGCCCGGCCACTAGAGTCAGTTCAATGGAACATTACTCTTCTCAACTCACATAGGATGAACTCCCCATTTCTGAACCAAGTGGAGGTTCCTATTGGAATCCAACCACATCAGGATATCAGCTCTGCACTCTTCCTCAACGCCCACTTTGATATCTCTAAGAATGCAGGATAAGGTTTTCATCTTATTTCTGAATATTCAGAAGTTTCTCTCCCTCCAAATGTGGGCAATCGTCGTGCAAAACGCCAATTTTGCAATACTCCCAAATGAATCCATCCTTGAATGTCTTGCTAATCCACCTTGCTTCGAAGAGGATACCAGCCCCAAGTCTTCTAGAAGGAGAACACAAACTCAAAATATCTCTCCATATTTTTTAGTCGAGGAACATTAAAAAATTAAATGATCCTTATTCTCTACCCCTGCCCAACAGAAGGTGCAAAATGGGGCTGCCAACACCTTGCATTTTCTGAACTGATCCTTTGTAGGGAGACCATTCACTAAACACCAAGCAGTTATTGAAGGCCTAGGAATACAGTTGGGGAACCATATCGTCTCCGCCCAATCTACTTCTAGAGACACCATCTCACAATATTATGGCTGATTTTGTAGAGAATGATCCAGACGGGGATGCCGTCCACATGATAGAATCATCACCTGAAACAGTGTGTCTATGGATACCGCCAAGCTGCCCCAAACCAAACCAAGACCAAGATCTTATGAAGTGGGAGGTCCATGATTCCAATTACCATCAATCAGAATGGTCTGCACCAACGCTAACCTAGCAGATCATGCATCATATCTGATGCCGTCCCCATATCTGTGGAGGTGCACCTCTGCAGGGTGCCGAGGGTCAAGCCATAGAAAAGGAGAAACTCCATTCCCCATAATGTGGTGGATGAAAGGTTCCACATGATCTCGATAGTTCAACAAATTTCACCAAACAAATGAACAGTTTTGAATTGGATGAACAGTCCAAATGGAATCCATTTTCAGGTATCTATGTTTAGAAATTTGGTCATAGCTTCCAATATAGCTTGGAATTGCTAGTGTTTCAGTATCATTGGGAAGTTAATATGCTACAAAAGTGATGTAGATCGAGGTGCTAAGTCAAAGAACCAAATCTGGTTTAGTTTTGTCTTATCGAGCCAGCCCAAGCTGGCCCAATTTTGGTGCAATTCCGGTTCTCTACTTCAGCCATCAAACTGGACCAAGAATGGACTAATATGTGTTATTTTAAATGTCCAATGGGTTGTATGGAACTTGGGCTTTATATTTTTGGGTTTACTTTTGTAATGGGTCAATTCCCCAAAATTGGGGATTTAAGTCCTATATGGGATTAAATAGTTATTTTATGTTTCCTAGTCAATAAGGATATTATTTTTCTATATTTTGAGTATTCTAGAAGTCTAGTTATGTCCTTTATTTCTGCTGATCTGCAGTGAGCAAGTTATTACATATTAGGTAATTCGAGTCTTAGGTCAGAATTTTTGAGTGTGCAACTTCCAAATCAAATCTTTGAAAGTGGGCAGGATTTTGAGGGTTTGTTGAGGATTGTAGGACCACTTGATCCAAATTTGAGGATCATCCGATGCTTTCATCTCAAGTTCTTGAAAAATCACCAAAATTTTCCTTTTTCTGGGAACTAGTGTAAATCTTAACCCAGATGGAAGAATTTGTTCAGCTTTTGATGGTTGGTTCCCTCGTATAAGATCTCCATTCGATCCAAAATTTAGCTTCATCTGAAATGTGGTTTGTGAGTAATCGAAATCTCCTCTATTAAGCCCTATTTTCCAGATCTGAGTTTTCTATTGAATCTGAACTTGATTTGTGTGTTGGAGTTATCCTATTGGGACTAATTACCCTTTGGTAATTTAGTCTGACATCAACAACACCAAAAGGATGCTAAAAGGATGAGTTTGATCTTCCAAAGATAGACCCAAAAGACAGTGATGGAAATAACTACTCTAGGGTAATACAATACTCCCAAACACCATAAATTATTAGATGGTTTATCTTACCATAAGAATTCTTCTCTAGGGTGCTCCTGCATCAATGAAGCATCATATGTTTGTGAATAGATGCATAGCATAATTTAGCTCTACTATATTTGTGTGATATTTTTGTTAAAGATTCTTTTGATGCATTTGGAGCAGCAAATTTTCCTTTGTTTAATAATTGACTTTGGAAGCGATATTGTTCAAAATTATTTTATGTTCTTCCCTCCCAACTATCGAGAAGGTAGTCAGGACAAAGATTCATGCATATGTCTAATACACCAACGAGTTTGAATTGAACACTAAAGGTGATATTTGCATTTCGAGATTGGATCATCATTTCGTATTCTGACTCTGTTTCTGGTACTTGGACATTCTATCCTCCTACAGGTCCCGGTATCCTGCAGCAACTTGAGTCCCTTTCTTTGTTTCAATTAATGGCAATTGTAAAATTACTTTTTTTAATTTTCAAAATGTATAATATCTGTTTGAAATTGGAGTATCCTTATCTGTATCTGATTATTTTTCGAACGGATTTGGGTAGTTTCCAGTAACCCATTTTTTTAATATGGATTCCCCTAAACGGATATGAACACAAATTGAATACAGATTTTTGACTATCCATTTACTTCCCTAATTGTAAAGTTAGATTCACGACATAGAAGTACAATAGATTTATGATTTATGTTTGTTTTTTTCCCAAAATGTGAAAAGGAAAAATGCGAATACCTTCACTTCATTCTGCATGCAAAATCTGGTGCTTATGCGAGGGGCCATTATGTAAAGTTGTTGAAGTAAATTTGTCTTCTTTGTGGACAAGCCAAAGTTTCTTACTGCTTAGGAATTGTCATTCATATGCTTTAAGTAATTGGTTAATGTTTTTCTGATGCAGAAATATCTTGGTTGGAATAGTCTATAGTATTGTGGCACCAAAACTCTTTTTGGAAGCCATGCTCTTTGTTGTTGATTAAATGTGGGTATAGCTATGAAGTATAAAATTCATCTGGTAGCCTGTACAATATTTTTTAATGTGTACTTGTTTTTTCTGTAGGTAGAACAGATAGATTTAGAAAGCAAACCAGATGGAGGGCTTCAACCAACTGTACAGGTGAATAGACAGAATGGTTCCTTCATTAAAGGTAAAATGGTGTCTACAGGCCTTGCACAGTGCGGCAGTTCGATTGACGGACAAGATACTCTGTCTCTGTCGAAGACGCTTCCCGTTGATACATCTCATACTCTAGGTGTTGTAGTGAGGAACACGGGCAATGAAAAAATCCAGGAAAGAATAAATGACCACAGCCGAGATCAAGTGACAGTTCAGAATAAAGTCAAGGATGAGAGAATGGTGGACTTGATGCTTCCCGTTGATACATCTCATGCTCTAGGTGTTGGAGTGAGGAACACAGGCAATGAAAAAATCCAGGAAAGAATAAATGACTGCAACAGAGATCAAGTGACAGTTCAGAATAAAGTCAAAGATGAGAGAATGGTGGACTTGAGTACTGCTTGCGTGGAAATCACAGCGAATGGCCCAGTGGAGAAAGAATGCAGCAGTTGGTGGGAGTTCTTCAACAGGAAATGTCTGCACCCAGAATTCTCTCATATGGTCTCACGAGCTTCTGGTGAAACTTCAACTGCCAGAAGTCGACCAATGCCATGGAAAGAAAAGGAGTGTGTATTAGTTGACGGAGAAAGTGAAACTAAGCAAGCAACCCCATGGGAAGAAAAGATGGCAAGTGTATTAGTTGAAGGAGAAAGTGAAAAGAAGGTGAAGCATTGTTTCAGTGAAGCATTTGTTTGTAGCAGTTCCAAGGGTCAAAGTTCATCAAGTGCTAGTTCTGCGGCCCATATACATAGGCTTCCCGGTTTCCCTGTCAAGGAGCAGAGATACGATGGAGCCCATGAAGATGTGATGATCCCTGAGAACTTGAGAGCCATTGAAAGGCATTTCTTTCCCATGGATTTTGGTCCTGTGAGGGACGACAGACTTGGGAGCACCTCTGTACCATGGAAAGCTCCATCATCAGGCGATGATCTTGAGTTGGAATTCCCTAATCTTGAGCTTGCTTTAGGACCCAAACAGGGAAGACTTGCTCTTTTTGGGCAGACAATCAGTGAGGCAAATAACAATGACAAGTGTCTAGAATCACTGACGAAAAGGAAGGATAATGTTGATAATTGTGACAGTGCAGCTTCTCTTGCACTCTCTCTTGCCTTTCCTATCTCTGAAAAGGAGCATATTCTGAGGCCTGTTTCGAGGACGGAGCAGATTTTGCCTGAAAGGCACCAAGTGAACACTTCGCTGCTGCTGTTTCGTAGCTCCTCAGATACATAGAGATTGTGGTGCATACAAACTGTAAATTACTGCCTGTGGATGCTCCCCCAGTGTATACCAATGATCATCAAGGTCCAAGGATGATCTTCTATGGGTTCAATCAGTGAACCCACTCATCTGTTCATAGCCTCACAAAATCCTTTTGTAATTTTTTTTTTCCTGCCTTTTCTTATTTCCCTTATTTTGGTTCTTCATTTACTTTTAGTTTCGAGTGTGATAGTTACGGCTGTTTGTATATAAAGAGAATGAAAGCCGCCAAGTCTCTAAACGACATGTGGGGCATTGCAAAGGATGTCTGTAAGTTGAGATTCCTCTCTCTCGGTCATTCCTTTTTCTGCCCGCAGTTTTCAATAGTTTATAAACTTTCTCCAGATATTGAACTGCTTTTCACGGTAGGGTTTGAGCAAGGAGTCGTCTATTATGAGAGCCCATTTGGATTGGAGGGGTTGTGTGCTCAGCTTTCCAGGTAGCTGTATCATGCCTAACGCCTCTTGCTTATGGTACGATACATGTACGCTGTAGTGAAGACTGACAATGTAGCCAATGAAACGCATCTTGTGAGAAATTCAGTATTATTAAGGCTTCAAAGTGCAAACTAGGTTGGTAAGTAAAAGGCAGGATCAGAATGTGTAGGATGGATGCTCTGTGATCAGTTTTTATTGGAAGATCATGGCACCTAGGTACCTGTCCAAACCATTTAGAGACACTTTCAACTTGTCAATTATGAATGATACCTACAAAATGAAAACACCTGAGATGTAATATAAGAAAGAAATATTGTTACTCAGCACTGGGAGTGAGCTTACTGAGCACTCACAGCCCATGGACAATGATAATCAGATACCTATATAGCCTGAACAGATTTTCTTCTACGTGTTCTCTCGCCTGTGAAGGGATATTTGTCATGGTTTGCCCTTGCTCTGAGGTAATGAATGGTTGTAACGCTAGCTAGCTAAACTGGTCTTCCATAAACCTTGGAACCACCTAATCCCACTAAGCGTCCAAACCAACAGCAACTACCTTGATGGTAGGGAGTTGCTCATTGTTGGTATAAGGGTTCTAGCTTCATTCTTGATTTACGGCAAAACAATCCTTCCTGAACTGGATCAGAGAGACCTTTCTGGTGTGCATCGCATCCTCGATATTCTCCATAAAGAATACAGGCATTTTAAGGTTTCCTACAACACAAAAGAAATGGTCATTCAATGAACTCATGACCTTGTGTGTTCAGGAGGATAAGAGGTTGAGGAATGAGTAAGGGTCATCTTATTTTCTTTAAATGGTGTTGTCGACAGTTACTCTGTATAGTGGTGGTTGCATACTGTTTATGGTTCTGCCTGACGTTTTTGGTTATCCCCTTTTAAGTCAACGATAAATCAAGAACGACCCTCACTACTTGAGCTAGTGGAAGACAACCTCCTTGACCAAACACCCTATCCCTAGATTTATATCTACCATCCGCGTGCCACTTAGATCCACTACTTAATCATGAAATGGCGACATCCATAATCGTTTCCTAAATCAACCAATGCTAACAAACCTAAATTTGGTTAGTTTTTAGACAATTATTAAACCTAAAGGTAACCGTGGTTGGGTTAAACAATTATGATCAGGCTAGTTGTTATGAGACAGCTAACTCAGCTCAAACGGTGATCAGTCCACCAATAGCTTACAAGTCCACATCATCAAGGAAAGGGACCTATGGCCTAATAGGGGAGCTCATCAACCAAGATATAAGGGGGACTCGGCAAAATCAGGGTAAGCAACTTAGAATACTTAGCGTTCATTCAAGAGTTCCCTTCTCCTCTTACAAATATACTGAATTAAGCATAGAAGTATCATTCCTGGAGACCACCTCCGGGCTAGTTTTTTTATTTGTGACTTGCAGGTACCTACTAAGCAGGAATCGATAGTAACATATGGAATTTTTAAAGAAGAAAGTTTCTGACACACCTCGCACCCACTACTAGGATACCAGTGGTGTGAATAAGGCGCTTATCCATCTTACATCTCTACCAAGATCTTTGATAATAGTACCTTAACCATCACAATCACACAACACCGAACCAAAGAAATAATTACAGCGGAATCAGAGTATAATATAGTGGAATCATAAATTAAGCGAGGATAACATCTAATGTTAGTATATTACATAACAAGAGTTATTCTGTTCACATCTATTCATGACATAGATATAGTAACTCCAAAAAGAATACCACCCAATAGTACAGTATCAAAATGATAGTAGAACACCACCCGACTCATGGTGCCGCATATGCATAGGTGCCGCATATGCATAGGTGCCGCATATGCATAGGTGTCATAGGCATAGTTAGGGTCATACTCCTCAACCTGTGGTGTCCACCAGTCACCAGCTCCGTACTCGGGCATGGAGGAAGAAGCGTCACTACCTGTCAGCACTACCGCACTTGCATCATCATTAAAACGCAACATATACGTGGGGTGAGCTCCAACTAGCTCAGTGAGGGGTGGGGTTCATGCAAGCATACACACATAGTCCATGATGTAGATGGTGCAAACATAAACACATAGTCCATTATGTGAATGATGCAATTCATTTTATATTAAACTACCTTATATACAACTAAGTCGGGTTCAGACTACTATGGCATATTATGGTTGTATCCCTGGTCCTGGAATTTGCACATCGATTACCCAGTGATACAAACACTAATCGTGATTAGGAGCTTGTTGGTCCTAGACTACGACCATCGGACACGCATTAAACCCCTAAAAAACTCCTCTTGGCAGTCATGGCACCAGAATTACCTTTGGCAACGTCGGACTAGTTTTTACCTCCGACAATAATCACATTGTACCGTGAAAGTGGCATTCCAAAAGAGTTCATCGAACATAGCATAGTTGAATTATCCAACACTTTACCCCCTGTTGGCAAGGGAACGTAGCATATGGAATGTAACCTAACCATAATATATTACATACCTTGCATAATGATACAGGTAGTATGGAATACGATAGCGGAAACAACCATTGGCCACATTGCATCCATGTCCAAGCCTATTTAGCGTAAATGCAGTTAAGTATGGTATACAAAATACCGAAATTACCATGAGTCACAAAGTACATCCACAATTATAACTAATTTTAATGCACACCTAATGCATGATACAATCATTCGCATGGCGATCATGGTACCGAAACCACCTTAGCCACACTGGACCGTCACACATTTCACAACATATATACAATTCCAAACTTCACATACATTGTACAATTCAAATATGTCATAGCATGTTATACAATTTCAAAAATCATTTAAGCAGTTGGAATATCTACATGAGATTAGTAAATCATGGTTAAAGTTCTACAATATCAAACACTCCAAAAAATAAGTCAAACCACCACTCACCTCGGTTGTAGGTCAAACGGATGAAATTCCAAGTTGTAAACCTGATACCAAACCATATTAGGCCTCATCGTTCTATGCTTATCTCTGTCCCAGGTACAAGGGTAAATGAGAGTCAACGAGTGTCGAAAACACCGGAGGGGGACCCACAAGTCTACCCCAGAAGTTACAAGTACAGTCAATTTTGACAATAGTGGATATGTCACCAAAAACAAGACTTGAGTCACCGAAAATAGGTCTATTGTTTCTGGTGGCCTGGGTAGAGGCTCATTAAGAGCTCTTGGTTCACTAGAAACACTCCACCAGATTCACCCTATGTGTTTCTAGTGGTAAATCTAGAAATGTGCCACCATTTCGGGGGTTTGCCAGCCCGGGCTGATTGTCAAGATTTGTTTTGTGGAGGTTGTAGGGGGTCTTTCTACCTTTCATTTAAGCAGAAGAAATCAAATTTCCACCGAGCCATTTGGGAGATACAATGACCGAATTATTGAAACCCTAACTCCCTATTGTTGTTTTATGGTTGTCCTTGTTGGCAACTCGGCCACGTGGCGATGATGATGTGGCCAGTTTGGGTGACATGGATGAAAATGATGACATGACAGTGTTTAGTATCATCGATGAGATAACAGAACTACTTGGTATGTATGGAATGGTATGACACATCCTTAGTATGTGGTGTGGGTTTCTGGGTCAAAACTGGCAAAATTGACCTATTTATGATTGAGGATATTTTTGGTAATGAAAATAACATTTTTGGAAGATCATTTCTTCATAAAAAATATAGATTGTAATTTATCTAGTCCATTGCATTTAATTTTGTTGCATTTCGATACCGTATGAAGAAGTTACGACTTTTGTGGCAGTCGAGGGTAGTTTCGGCATTGAAGATGAATTTTTTAAAGAAAGTGTTCTCCATGTAACAATACGAAAAAAATTCAATCTTTCTAACGGTTTGGATTTCATCGCGTTCCGATTTCGTATGAGAAAGATACGTCATTAGAAATGTCTAGGGGCATTTTAGTCTTTTTATATGAATGAGTAAGATGATTGAGTCTTCTGTAAAGTCATAGAGCGTCCAGCTACGGTTCCAACGCACTTCATTTTATCTCAATCGAATATCGTATGAAAAAGTTATAAGTGTTTCCGTAAAGCCGGTTCGAAAATCCAAACCGAAAATCCATCAGTTGCTCTTAGTGTTGGGTGGATTTTTCGGAATTTATTTTTGAAATTTGAAGGGCTTTTGTGTAATTTCAAGATTCTGAAGGTCTGAGTTGCAAGGCGTCTTTAAGCACTAAAATATATGGAGGTAGGGGCTTGATTGTAATAAAGAGGAGTAAAGGGAAGTGAAATGGATGGTCCAGATTCGATCACGTAGGCTTGATGCCCATCCAAAGGTTGCTGAGATTTTGCACTGACATGGACGAGATAGATGCTTGCGTGGAGGATTTGATTGGTTAGGTGCATAATCCTTGATGCACTGGCACTACACCTTATCAAGGTATGTTGTGGTGTTTCGCGCATGCATAGAAGGTATAAAAAAAAAGATTCCGATCTTAAGGATCTCATGAGATCTGATTAAAGCCATCATGGAGGATTCGGATCCAACGGTCGATAAACCTTTTACATTTGTGAGTGGGAGACAAGCTCCCTTAAAATTTAGAAATGCAACCAATCAAAGATCGACAACAAAAAGCGCATGCTGACCGCTGACGTCAGCATCACGTCATTAGTTGACTATCTTATTCAAATCTTGTGATTGAGATTTACTATCCACTGTTTTAATCGGACGGTCTAGATTAAGAGATTCTCCTTGATGAGATCTACTGCCAGATTTGCGCCCCTGTTGCAAGCACCGCCAGTGTAGCCTACGCCGCTCTTACGAAGATTCTATTTCAGGCTATCTCATTGCTCCAACTTCAAATGGTCATATCTCCCTCATTTTAACTTGGATTTGGGTGAACCAAGTTGCAACTTCTTTGGTTTTTTCAATCCCTACACCATGGAAATAAGAAAAATGAGTTTTGAGTGAAAGAAGGCTATGATTTTGGTAAGAGAAGCTTTCCCCTCTTTATTGGTCCTTGAATGAACATGAATACTTGATGATTAATGTTCTTAGGCCATTAAAGGAGGTAAAAGAGGTGGTTGAGGCGTGTTAATGATACATTAACTCAAAGCCAAGGAGGAAGAGAAGAAAGCAAGGATGTGTTTGCTTTGAAGAGCAAGAAGCCAAGGAGAGAGAATATGTAAGCACCGAACTTGTCAATACAAGTTTCCAGTCATCCCAGGCAACCGATTGTGAGATTCTCTAACCTTTGATTTACATTATATGCATATATGTATGTTAGGGTTAGTTATGGATGAATGTATACATACTAGGTTAGTTGTGGATAAATTGTAAGCATGCTAGCTAGTTGTGGATGTATATGCTAGGCAGAGCTTGACTGTAGGGCATTGATATAAGCCCAATTTAATTGTATTCTTTATTGAGTGCTTAGTGGGTGCTCTCGTGTAGTGGGTGCTACAAATTGTATCAGCACTGCGAGTGCCATCTCAACTTCGACTTGAGAAAATTGGGTGTGGATGCTCCCGATTATGGGTGCAGTCAAAAGTAGTGTATTGAGTAGGTACGAAGCCTGTACAGGCACTACTCTGGGGATGTAGGTAAATTGTCAAACTTCGCAAAAATCCTGTGTTGTGGGTGTTTGTGGTTTGCATTTTATATTAAAGTGCGTAGAATGTAGAATGGGTGTGCACACTTAGAAGTGCCTATGAGAGGCTGAGTGTGCATACGACTGTGTGTAAACAAGGACAGGTATATCAGGTTTTTCTTGACCAGATATCAGACAGGTTTCTGGGGATCAAAATTGGACTCACTGATTCACCCTCCTTCTCAGTGACTGCCGGGTTATAACAATTGGTATCAGAGCCGATACTCAGTGACAGTTTGATCAACAACTGAGTGATCCAAAGGCAGTGGCAGTGACAGTATGGCAAGTGAAGGCTATTCAGGACATGCACCAAAGTTTGATGGATTTGATTTTATCTTGTGGAAGAGGAGAATGCAGTCGTACCTTGGTTCACTAGGTTATGGTGTTTGAGTATCAGTTTTGATTGGGTACAAGGAACCTGAAGGAGGTCCAGTTGACAATGAAGCTAAGGAGGCTTATTATTACAATTAAAAGGCTGTGAATGCAATATTCTCAGCATTGGATAAGAGTGTAATGGCTAAGGTAATGGATTATGACTCAGCCAAGGATGTCTGGGGAAGATTGAAGAGCATTTATGAAGGAGATGAAAAGATAAGGAAAGCAAAGCTTCAGACCTTCAGAGGCCAGTTTGAAAGTCTACTAATGCAAGAGGGAGAGAATATTGACACCTATATGACCAGGGTAAATGAAGTAGTCAACTCTATTAGGGGTCTGGGAACTAATCTAGAGGATTCTGTTGTTTGTCAAAAAATCTTGAGATCTTTATTGCCCAAGTATGACTCCAAGGTGTCAACTATTGAAGAGGTAAAGGATCTAGATACTATCACTCTTGATCAAGTGCATGATACTTTCACAGCTCTTGAAATGAGATGGAAAAAGGGCAAGTCCACTGACAAGCTGCTTTCAAGGCAATAAAAATTTTGAAAATCAAGGAGAAGAAGAAGCAGTCTATGGAGGATACTGATGAGAGTGAAGATGAAGTTACAGCTCCTTTCACCAGAAAGTTGAAAAGGGGAACAGGAAAATATAAGGACAAGTTGCCTTTCAAATGCTTCAATTGTGGAAGGGTTGGACATTTTGCAGCCAAATGTCCTAACCAAGGAAAAATAGAAAGTAGTGAAGATGAAAGTGAAAAGAAAATTCATTTCAAGGGAAAGAAGAAATTCTTCTCAAACAGATACAAGAAAGGCAAGGACAAGAAGAAAAATTTGGTTTCTAAAAAATGCAGTGACACATCTGATGAAGAGTCTGAAGAATCATCTAATGATGAAGATGATGAGGCTATGTTCATGGTCTCAATAGATATGGAAGAAAACAAAGAAGATTCTTCTAGTAAGGAAGATTTTACAGAAGAAGGAGAGGAAGATGAAAAATCACATCTAGAGGCTGAACTCACAGTTGCCCATAGAGAGCTTAAAAGAGAAATGAAGAAAGTGAAAAAGGTCACTCAAAACCTTAAGGCCCAAGAACAAATAGTTCTTGAGTTCTTTAGTTTATTTTCTAGTTTATGCTTAGTTTTCTTCTCTCTCTCTCCCTCTCTCACTTTCTTTACTTTTAGTTCTTCTTTATTTTTGCTTTAATCACTTTTATAATAGTTGTTTATTTCAATTAATGCAGGCACTCTTTTATTCTTATTCAACCTTTTATGTTTATGATTTATGCAATTGAGTTGTAATTTTTAAAGTTATAGTTCTAGGCTTAGATCTAGGTGATAAGATCATGAGCCGTGGAGTAATTTTTTTTTTTCAAGTTCAAATTTTTTTTTTAAGATTTGTTTTCTCTAATACTAGAAATTTTAAATTTGGTTTATTCCAGATCTGGTTTTTAGTACTGGTAGTATCTTAAATCACCCAAGCGTTAGTCAAGGAAGACCTTAGATGATCTTGAGTATCAACTCTCATAGAAGACCATTGACTGCAACACTCTAGAGTTAGAGAAAGTGGCTTTGAAAGCACAACTAGAGGAGCAATGTGAGATTCTGGCACAATTGATGGTTATACGGATGAGCTAGCTTTATTAAAGGCTAAGGTTGAAGGCTATGGGAGAACTGAGATTGATAGAGAAGACTTAGAAAATGAAGATGTTGAAGATGACTCTACTCCAAAAGAGCATCCTAGCGGTAAGAAGCTTAATGACATCATTAATACTAAAAAAGACATGAGCTTGGATTTGTTGGGAAATCTTTCAAAAATACCAAGGCAAATGGTAAGGGAACAATACATAATCCTATCAAAGTCAATGACAGGACTGCTCAAAGAGGAAAGACACATGTTACTACTACTGGCAATGTCAAGAGAGCAGTACAAAAAGATAAAGTGCAGACTGGTCCAATCAGAAGAGAAAATCTATCTATATTCCATAAGACTAACCATGCTAGACAACCACAGTTGGCAATGCCAAGCAGGAGAGCAAAGAGCTATGGATACAATCAAGGTCCTCAACAGAGACCTAGGGCATTTGACAACTTCAGAGCTCCTTACAGATGGCAGATGGAACCTGTGATAAAGAGGCACACCTTTCAAGGTTATTGTTATAAATGCAACACTTTTGGACACAAGATCTTAGATTGCAAGTTCAATAGTGGTCCTAGGAGTTATGTGGATAGAAATCCTTTTGCACCCTTTATGGAGAAAACAGTTGAATGTTCCAGATGCAACAACCTTGGACATATTGCAAGGAATTGTAGAACTGTATTTCTTCCATAAAGACAAGAGAATAGAGGAAAACAGAGAGTTTTCAGAAACATAGAAGATGATGAGATGGAGAGACAGTTCTCAAGACAAAAGAAAGCAAAAAAAATCTCAATCTGTCAAGAAAGTTTGGGTTCAGAGAGAGAGAGAGTAGAAGATGAAGAAGATGCAACAACATTTGTTATTCAAAGGGCTTTTAAGGCTCAAGGAGACTCTACTCCATGGCTTCTTGATAGTGGTTGCTCAAGCCACATGACAGGAGATAAGGAAATGTTTGAACAATTACATAACTTTGAAGGTGGATTTGTGAAATTTGGCAACAACAATGGTGCCAGAATTACAGGGAAGGGGTCCATAAGTCTAAACCATAGGAAGGTGAAATCCATTAATGTCTTATATATTGAAGGGATCAAACACAATCTTCTCAGCATCAGTAAAATTTGTGACAAAGGGCATGAAGTAACTTTCACTAGTAAAGGGTGTGAGATAAGAAGATCATGCAGTGGAAAGGTTGTAGCTATTGGACAGAGAACTTCAAGGAACTTATACACCTTGATAGAGTTAGAGAAAGATTCTTGCATGGTCAACATAGATGAGGAGACATGGTTGTGGCACAGAAGACTTGGGCATATCGGTTTCAAGAACCTTGCCAAGATTTCTTCAAAGAAGGCAGTGAGAGATGTTCCTGAGTTGAAGAAGCTCTCCAATCCTATATGTACATCTTGTCAGAAAGAAAAGCAAATCAGAATCTCCTATAAGTCTAAGGAGTACTATTCCAGCTCTCCATTGCAGTTGATTCACACAGACCTATGTGGTCCTATGAGGACACCTAGCACCACAGGAGAGAGATACATCATGTTGTTTGTTGATGATCATTCAAGAATGGTGTGGGTGATGTTCTTGAAACATAAGTCAGAGGCTTCAGAAATATTTAAGATCTTTAAGAAGCAAGTTGAGAATCAGACAGGGAAGAAGATAAAGTGTCTGAGATCTGACAGAGGAGGTAAGTACAGTTGGGATGATTTTGAAGAATACTGCTATGAGCATGGTATCAGGAAACAAACTTCAGCTCCAAGAACACCCCAATAGAATGGTGTTGCAGAGAGAAAGAATAGAACAATGCAAGACATGGCTAAAACAATGTTGGCAGAGAATGACATGGGTAAAAAGTTCTGGAAGGAGGCAGTTCTAACTGCAGTGTACATCCATAACAGATGTATGTTGAGACCACATAAAAGCAAGACTCCATATGAAATCTGGTTTGGAAGAAGGGCTACAGCAAGACACTTCAAGGTCTTTGGTAGCAAGTGTTACATCAGGAATACAACACAAGATTTGGGTAAGTTTGATGATAGGGCTAATGAGGGTATATTTTTAGGCTATTCTACTTCAAGTAAGGCCTATAGATGCTACAACAATAGACTTGGAAAAATTGTAGAGAGTGCTGATGTCACAGTTGATGAAAAAAAGGATATTCCTCTAGGCTCAGGAAATGAACTTCCAGAATTTGAAGATCTTGATGATGAGAATGACCTGGTTGATAGTAGATCCAAAAACAAAAATGAGATTGATGTTAAATAGGCTGAGGTAGATTCAGATGAGCAGAGGAGACACAACAGAGTTGATCAACAGGAAACAGATGAGTTAATTATTGGTGACCCTACTGTAGGTGTTCAGACTAGAAGAATAAAGACCAACACCTACTCTCTTCTTTCAAAGATTGAACCAAAAACTGTTGATAAGGCAAGCAATGATGAGAGTTGGATGAAGGCCATGAATGAAGAACTTGATCAGATAAAGAGGAATCACACTTGAAATCTAGTCCCTAGGCCAGTTGACAAGAATGTGATTGGTACTAAATGGGTTTTCAGAAACAAACTCAATAATGATGGTCAAGTGGTGAGGAACAAAGCAAGACTTATATGCAAGGGGTATGCTCAAGTGGAAGGCATTGATTTTGAGGAAACTTTTGCTCCAGTGGCAAGACTTGAGGCTATCAGATTGTTTTTGGATTTGTCAGTGTACAAGGGGTTCAAGGTCTATCAGATGTATATCAAATCAGCTTTTCTAAATGGAAACTTGGAAGAGGAGGTTTACATAGAGCAACCTGATGGGTTTCAGTTGAGTGAAGACCCTACTCTTGTGTGGAGATTGAAAAAGGCATTTGTATGGTTTGAAACAAGCTCCAAGGGCATGGTACTCCAGATTGGACTCTTATTTGTACAAGTTGGGTTTCAAGAAATGCTTAGTGGACGGTAATCTCTACATCAAAACTAAAGAAAGCAGTCAGCTTGTAGTGGTTGTGTATGTAGATGATATCATCTTTGGGGGTCACAAAGATGAATTGTGCAAAGATTTTGCAATAAGAATACAAGATGAGTTTGAGATTTCTATGTTGGGTGAACTATCATTCTTCTTAGGTTTGCAGATCATTTAGAAGAAGGAAGGTATCTTCATATCTCAGTCCAAGTATGTGAGGGAGATGTTGAAGAGATTCACCATGGAGGATTGCAAGCCAGTTAGTACACCTATGATGACTGGGTGTAAGTTGAGAAAGGAAGATGACTCTACATCAGTTGACCACACCTCGTATAGGTCAATGATTTGTAGCCTATTATATTTGACAGCTAGTAGGCCTGACATCTTATAAGCTGTGTGCATAGTAGCCAGATTCCAAGCAGGACCAAAAGAGACACACATGGCAGCAGTGAAGAGAATTTTCAGATATCTGAAAGGGACTAGTGAGATTGGGTTATGGTATCCGAAAGTCAAGAGCTTTACTTTGTCAAAATTTTCAGATACAGATTGGGCCGGATGTGTAGATGACAGGAAGAACACTAGTGGTGGTGCATTCTATTTGGGGAGCAGCTTGGTGGCATAGCATAGTAAGAAGTAAGAGTCAGTCTCTCTTTTAACTGCAGAGGCAAAATACATTGCAGCTACATCTTGTTGTACACAAGTATTGTGGATGAAGCAGATGTTGAAGGATCTGAGTGTGGAGGTTGAGCAGGCAGTGCCACCATATTGTGGCAATATTAGTGCTGTCAATATCTCCAAAAACCCGGTGATGCATTCTAGAACAAGCACATTGCTATCCGATATCATTTCTTAAGAGACAAGGTGATGGAAGGTGAAGTAAGGATGGAGTTTGTTCCAACAATAAAGCAAGTGGCTGATATCTTCACTAAATCGCTTCCCAAAGATCAGTTTGAGTTCCTTAGAAAGAAGCTAGGAGTAGTGGTTCTTTCAAAGCACTAGTGGCATTGAGAGAGGGGGGAACAAGTTGCTTGATGTTGCTACCCCCATATTGGACTCAGGGGGAGTCCGTTGGTTCCACCCTTTGTACTTGTTGTCAAAGGGGAAGAGAATTACTCATCAGAGCTTTGGAGTGTATTAGTGATGAGGTGGTTGCCAACAACTCCAAAGAGGGAGATTGTTGTTTTATGGTTGTCCTTGTTGGCAACTCGACCACGTGGCGATGATGATGTGACTAGTTTGGGTGACATGGATGAAAATGATGACATGATAGTGTCTAGTGTCACCGATGAGATAACAGAACTACTTGGTATGCATGGAATGGTTTGATACATCCTTAGTATGTGGTGCGAGTTTTTGGGTCAAAATTGAAAAAATTGACGATCAAGAGTATTTTGTCGCATTTACGATCAGCAGTATTTTTGGCAGTGAAAATGACATTTTTGGAAGATTGTTTCTTCATAAAAAATATAGATTGTAATTTATCTAGTCCAGTGCATCTAATTTTATCGCATTCCGATACTATATGAAGAAGTTACGACATTTGTGGCAGTCGAGGGTAGTTTCAGCATTGAAGATGAATTTTTTAAAGGAAGCATTCTCCATCTAACAATACGACAAAAATCCAATCTTTCCAACGGTTCTGATTTCATCGCGTTTCGATTTTTTATGAGAAAGAAATATCCTTGGAAAGGTCTAGGGGCATTTTGGTATTTTTACATGGATGAGTCATATGATCTGAAAAGTCATAAAGCATCCAGTTACGGTTCCAACACAGTTCGTTTCATCTCGATTGGATATCGTATGAAAAAGTTATAAGTGTTTTTGTAAAGTCGGTTCGAAAATCCAAACCGAAAATCCATCAGTTGCTCTCGGTGTTGGGTGGATTTTTTGGAATTTATTTTTAAAATTTGAAGGGCTTTTTTGTAATTTCAAGATTCTGAAGGTTTGAGTTGCAAGGGTCTTTAAGCACTAAAATATATGAGGCAGGGGCTTGATTGTAATAAAGAGGAGTAAAGGGAAGTGAAATGGATGGTCCAGATTTGACCACGTAGGCTTGATGCCCATCCAAAGGTTGCTGAGATTTTGCACTGACATGGATGAGATAGATGCTTGCACGTAGGATTTGATTGGTTAGGTGCATAATCCTTGATGCACTGGTGCTAGACCTTATCAAGGTATGTTGTGGTGTTTCGTGCGTACATGAAGGTATAAAAAAAAGATTCTGATCTTAAGGATCTCATGAGATCTGATTAAAGCCATCATGGAGGATTCAGATCCAACGGTCGATAAACCTTTTACATTTATGAGTGGGAGAATCTCCCATAAAATCCAGAAAAACAACCAATCAAAGATCGACAACAAAAAATGCATGCTGACCGCTGACGTCAGCATGCCGTCATTAGTTGACTATCTTATTCAAATCTTGTGGTTGAGATTTACTATCCGTTATTTTAATCGGACGGTCTAGATTAATAGATTCTCCTTGATGAGATCTACGGCCAAATTTGCTCCCCTGTTGCGCGCGCCGCCAGTGTAGCCTACGCCACTCCTACGAAGATTTCATTTCAGGCTATCTCATTGCTCCAACTTCAAATGGTCATATCTCCCTCATTTTAACTTGAATTTGGGTGAACCAAGTTGCAGCTTCTTTGTTTTTTTTAAGCCCTACACCATAGAAGCAAGAAAAATAAGTTTTGAGTGAAAAAAGGCTATGGTTTTGGCAGGAGAAGCTTCCCCCTCTTTGTTGGTCCTTGAATAAACATGAATACTTGATGATAAATGTTCTTGGGCCATTAAAGGAAGTAAAAGAGGTGGTTGAGGTGTGTTAATGATACATTAACTCAAAGCCAAGGAGGAAGAGAAGAAAGCAAGGATGTGTTTGCTTTGAAGAGCAAGAAGCCAAGGAGAGAGAAGGTGTAAGCACTGAACTTGTCAATACAGGTTTTCAATCATCCCAGGCAATCGGTTGTGAGATTCTCTAACCTTTGATTTACATTATATGCATGTATGTATGTTAAGGTTAGTTGTGGATGAATGTATACATGCTAGGTTAGTTGTGGATGAACTGTAAGCATGCTAGCTAGTTGTGGATGTTTATGCTAGATAGAGCTTGACTGTAGGGCATTGATATAAGCCCAATTTAATTGTATTCTTTATTGAGTGCTTAGTGGGTGCTAAGCATTGGGAGTGGGTGCTACAAATTGTATCTGCACTGCGAGTGCTATCTCAGCTTTAACTTGAGAAAATTGGGTGTGGGTGCTCCCAACTGTGGGTGCAGTCAAAAGTAGTGTATTGAGTAGGTACGAAGCCTTTACAAGTACTACTCCGGGGATGTAGGCAAATTTCTGAACCTCGTAAAAATCCTGTGTTGTGGGTGCTTGTGGTTTGCATTTTATATTGAAGTGCGTGGAATGTGGGATGGGTGTGCACACTTGGAAGTGCCTATGAGAGGCTAAGTGTGCATACGGCTGTATGTAAACAGGAACAGGTATATCAGGTTTTTTCTTCTCTAGATATCAGACAAGTTTTTGGGGATCGAAATTGGACTCACTGATTCACCCCCCTCTCAGTGACTGCCGGGTTACAACACCTATTTGGTAAAAAATGTTGTCGGAGCTCAACCAATTTTGTTTGAGCTTGGCAAACACATGGGGGAGTGCGACGCATATTCTCCCAACCTTCGAGAAGTACCGGGCTCGAGGCTCACCCCTCCAACCGGGTGATTCCATATTTTGCTCAAAGTCTAAGAACCCAAATTAAGGGGAAAGAGGTTTTGGGGAAGGTAGAACTTTGGCAGCAATCGGCAACTGTGCATATAGCCGGGAGCTCCCAAAGCTTCTCCTTCTTCTTCTTCTTCTTCTTCTTCTCCCTCTTCCTTTTTCCTCTTTTCTCTCCCTCTCCCACATTGGTTTCTAGTGAGAAGTGAGAAACGATCTCACTTCTCCTCTTTTATAGTGCAAGGCCTTAGGGCCTGTTTGGTTGGGCACTTATTTAGAACTCAAGTGGTTTAAGTTGCCGATCAGGACATGCAGGTCCACCTCCTTAGAGTCATAATGTAAAAGTCATGGGGAAGGGTGTAAGGTAGTGTGGGAGGTTAGTTGGAGCTAATCATGATGCGAGTAGTGGGGCCCATGGGCATCGAAGCCATTTCAGTCCATAGGAGCCACCGGATTCAGCCCAGCTGTTTCCAGTGGCTGTTTTTGGTGGCATGAGCAGTGATGTGCCTTGACAGCCTACAATCCACTTGTGGCCATTTAATAGAGGGGTTGCCCTAGGACGCATACATATTCTTCCAGCAATTTTCAATGCATGTAGGGGCTCAAGTGAGGAGGTGCTAATTCACATACCACTGGAGGTCGAAAGGTTTAATTCCCCTCTAGTTGGATAGGCAAGAGATGCATGGGCAAGTAGGGTCATTCCTACCTTTTTGACAGTGGGTTGCCGCAAACCAAAACCTGTTGGTACTTTCTACTTCCAGCCCGAAACTTATCACAAAAGCTCAAATTTTACCGGGTTAGGGCACTGGTGTAACAATTTCTCCCCTAATTTATGGTGAAAAGTACAAAGGTCCACAAGGATAGATTGGGAAGGAAATTCTACCCACACTTGCATTCGTGCAAGAGTGGAACTAATTCAGCGGCAGCACATGGATCCTTATAGCCTTACAAAATACTACCAAATTTGAGCCCTAATAATTTAATTGTATGGCCTACCACGCACTTTTTGGTTGTACTTCGATGGCCCAACATCATATAAAGGTTGATGGTGTCTTACACTTTTTCTTACTTTATTCTAACTTGTGAGATGACAACCACCCCCCCCCCCAAAAAAAAGTTAGGTTGTTCTATTGCAACTTAGTGGTCATATGTTTGAATTAGGAAACAACCTCTATACAAAGCAGGATAAGGCTGCGTACATTATGACCCTCCAAACCCACGATGATAGGAGCCTTGTGCATTGGAGACACACTTTTTTATTTTATTTTATTTTATTTTTTTTCATTCCTTTTAAAGATGAAACAGAAAACTAATATCAAATTTTTGCATCTAAGAGTTCAATGAGATAGAATATGTGTTGACAAAAAGGATGCAGGGACTAAAAGAAGATGAGAGGAGAGAGAAGCTCTGGGGAGGCAACTCTGGAAGCTGGTAATGGAGATGATCCAAAGGAAGGTTGGCCTCCAGACCGTGGCCGATAGGCCTTAATCACTAACTTTCTAAGGCCTGTTTCTTTAAGGATGAATAGAGACTCGGCCTCAGAGACACATGTAAACAGATCTATGGAGGGCGACGCAGAGGGTCATATCAGGGCTGAGGTTGTGATTCTAGAAAATGGCAATAGAGATGAGGGGCGACGCTCATACTCCTCTGTGGTGGGATAAGCATTACCAGAGGTGGAGAACCTGCCAGACCCAATTCACGCTGGTGCTCACACCAAAATTATTGTTCCTCAAGAGGCCTATGAGGAGCGACTACAGCGGTTCAGGTTTGCACTGATAAACAGGGCAAACTTTAGATACCTATCAATGAATAATATAAGGCAGAGGCACGAGTGTCATGGAACCTAAAAGGCGGCGTGAAGATGGCGCCTATGGGGAAGGGATATAAACTCTTCCAATTCGAAAGCAAGGGAGACATGGCAACAATGTGGAGAAGAAGCCTCACAAGAGTAGGGAACCAAGTGATTAGATTTCAACCGTGGAAGCCTGATTTCGACGTTCACGCTAAAAACATCAAAACAAAGCTAGTTTGGATCAGATTCCCTGATCTTCCTCTTGAATACTGGCATGAGAAGATCCTTCTCACTATGGCAAAGGCGACAGGGAGACCAGTGGCATTGGATAGGCGCACTCGTACTGCTACAATGGGTACCTTTGTGAGGGTCCAGGTGGAAATCGAAATCGGTGTAAACAGATTGGAGAAAATTCAAGTTGAGAGAAAACAACCAAGTACGAATGAGATTTTCTGGTTCACTCAGACTGTTGTTTACGAGGACGGGATGCCCAGGTGTGGCTTTTGTAAGAAGATGGGTCATTCAGTCAATGTTTGTAGAGCAAAGAAAGATGCTAATGCTAGAGAAGATGCTTTGTATAAGGAAAACATCCCTGGTGCAGTTTATGCCGATGAAGATGCCGGTGCTCGGAGTAATGGCCGCTAGGATGGAAGACAACTGGTAACTGAAGGAAACAGATAAGGAAGGCTTTCTTCCCAATCAAATGAGCGATCTCCTACCTTTTCTGGAACGCTCATTTCAAGAAACTTGGAGGGCAACCCAGCTAATGAAAATCTCAATGGAAATATTCAAATTTGCCTTCCTTTGGAAGAGGCATGGAATAAGGAACAAAATCTATGTGAGGGGCATGACTTTGTGCATTACGTTGAGGGGGATAATGACTTAACTGCATCTGGGTTGAACTCAGATGATGGGTTGGATGCTGGGTCGGTTTATGGATCCGGTGATGGATCCAGGGCTCATATGAACCATCTAAGTTCTGCCCTGCCCAGGGAAGATGACGGTTCGGTTGCTGCCCCAACCCTTGCTGAATCTGATCATCATGCTGATGTAAGATTCAATCAGGAAGCACACTTTTCTTCAATCATGGATAATGGGAGAGAAGGGCGAGAGCAATTCCAAAGTGATGGAAACTCAAATCATGAAATTGGAAGGACCCAAACTGTGCAATGGCGCGAGAATATCATCTCTTCTTTTAACCCTTTACAGGTGACTGGTGTCAACCATGAAGTGGAGTATATCGATAGCGTCCTTTGCGAAAGGGAAGCAACAATACACGTGCATAGGAGACAGAAGAAAGGAAAACAATTGGCCAATGCAGAGCAGATTTTGCGTAAATTTGGCATTGCTTCTTCTAAAAACAGTAAATGAAGGTTCTCTATTGGAATATTAGAGGGATTAAGAAGGCTGACGCAAGATTCGCATTGAGGAGTATCTTAAGAGATAAAAAGCTAGATTTTTTGTGTATTGCTGAGCCTATGGTTTATGCTGATGCGTTTCCTAGGCTGTTTTTTAATAGGCTAGGCTTTGACCTTGACTTTATCCATAATGAGAGAGTGTGGCTTTCCAAATTTATGGCTGCTTTGGCATCGAGGTGTGGCAAGGCCTGTGGTGCTATCATCCTCGGAGCAACACATTTCTGTTTCGGCTTAATGGATTCAGGATACTGTTTTTCTCTCTGTGGTGCACGCTAAGTGTTTTCGAGCTGCTAGAAGACTGCTGTGGGCTGACCAAGTGGCTTCCCATCCCGGGACGTCTGCCCCTTGGATGATTTTGGGAGACTTCAATGCCACTCTTCTCTCCTCAGAAAAAAGGGGGCCTGGTTCCTATAATCTAGGATCAGCAGGAGATTTTGGAGCTTTTGTGGATACATGCTCGCTGATTCAAGTCCCTTCCCAGGGTAGAAAATTCGCATGGACCAATAATAGGAGAAGGGGGCATGTGGCGGCTGTGCTCGACCGAAGCTTCTGCAATGATGCTTGGATCTCGCAGTTTCAAGAATGCCACCAGTATGTTTTGCAAAGGGTGGCTTCAGATCATACCCCCATTCTAGTTGTGTCTGAAGCTTCTAAGAGGCCAAAAAATTTCCCTTTCCGATTTCAGAGGTTCTGGATGGATCATGATGCTTTTCTTCATACAGTTAAGAGATCTTGGGAGGTTGACATCACTGGCTCGCCATTGGTGGTTGTGTCTTAGAAATTAAAAGACTGAAGGGAGCTTTGCACTCATGAGCGAAAGAGAGCTTTCCAAATTTTAATTTGGATTTGATGGATGCAAAAAGGTGTATGGAGGATATTTAGACTGAAATTGATAGAGATGGTATAAACAATGTGGTTTTTGCAAAAGAGGCAGATGCTAAGACCAGGTATCTCAAGGCTCTTGAAAATTATGAAAAGTTATGGGCTAAAAAATATCGATCCAGGTGGAGGGAACAAGGTGACAGATGCTCTAAATTTTTTCATATCTTTGTGAAGATGAGAAGATTAAAAAAATCCATCAAGGCCCTGAAGAAGGATGATGGGGCGCTGATTTTTGACAAGGTGCAAATTGAGGAATACGTTTCTGAATATTTTGAGCTTTTTCATAAAGGTACCCCTCAAACTGATCACATGGAATTATTGCAATGTATTCCAAATACCCTGAATGATTGGGATAGGGGGCGGCTGGACGATATGCCTTCAGAGGCAGAAATTAAAAATGCAGTGTGGGATCTTGATCCTGACAGTGCCCCGAGTTTCGATGGTTTCCCTGGAGATTTTTATAAAGCCTGCTGGGAAGTTATATATTCTGACATCTGCAGAGCCATTAGGTGGTTTTTCAGAAGTGGTTTCATGCCTTATGGTATTAATAATAATTTTCTAGTTTTAATTCCTAAAGTAGAGGGGGGGTTATCTCTGGACAAATTCAGGCCTCTGTGTATGGGAAATTTCTTGTGTAAAATTATCTCAAAGGTTCTAGCCCTGAGACTGTCACGGGTTCTCCCTAAATTAATTTATGAGGAACAAGGGGCCTTCCAGAAGGGGAAGATCATTCATTCAAATATTTCTTTGGCTTCCGAGCTGGCCAATATGATGTTTGCATCTACCAGAGGAGGAGGTATGGGTCTAAAAATAGACATTCAGAAGGCGTTCGACTCCATTTCATGGAATTTTATCTTCCATGTCTTGAGAAGATTTGGTTTTTCTGAAAAGTGGATCTCTTGGATCTATCAGATTCTTGCATCTGCTAGAATCTCAATTCTTCTTAACGGTGGCCCGGTTGGGTACTTTGGCGTTGAGAGGGGTCTACGGCAAGGTGATCCGATCTCCCCTATGCTGTTTATTATTGCCGAAGAAGTTCTATGCAGAGGTCTATCTGAGCTGATAGCTTCTAAGAGCATTAAAACTCTCACAGGTCCTCATGGTGCTATTACCCCTATTCACATCCTTTTTGCTGATGATGTTTTCATCTTCTCGAATGCTTCCATCAGGTATGTTAAAAACCTCAACACCTTTCTTTCTAAATACTAGTGCTTCTCGGGACAGAAAATAAATTTAGAAAAAAGTAAGTTATTCCTGGGATCAGTGGCTACTCATAGGAAGCAGAGCATTGTTGAAGAGCTTGGTATTCCCATTTGTAATTTTCCCACCCACTATTTGGGTGTTGAGATTTTTAAGGGAAGGATAAAGGAGTCTCTTCTCCCTATTATGGACAGAGTTAAAGGTCCGTTGGCTGGGTGGAAAGGAAAAATTATGTCGATGGCTGGAAGAGTAGAATTGGTCCGCTCCGTCATTTTGGGAATGATGAATCATAGCTCTGCTGTCTATTGGTGGCCATCAACCCTTATTTCCATCATGGAAAGGTGGATGAAGAACTTCATCTGAACTGGTGAGGTTGATTCTGCAAAAAATATCACACTCCGATGGGATGTGTGTTGTAGGCCCAAGGATGAAGGAGGGTTGGGTTGCGTAGGCTCAGGGACATAAATAAAGCAATGTTATGCAATATGGTCTGGAGGGTAAGACATGAGAAATCTACAGCCTGCAACTTCCTAAGGGCGAGATTTCTTAGGAGTGATGGATCTTTCAAATCAAGCTATAAGTCCCTCCTCTATTTTGCCAGGATTTAGAAAGATGTGGGATTTTATGTCCTCAAAAGAAGCTTGACTGATCGGAAATGGCGAAAATATAAAATTCTGGACTGATAACTGGTTGGGAAATAAATCCATCCTGGGAATGGTCGATCTCGAGGATGGTCCTGGCCCCCCCTTCAACGGAAAGGTTAGTGACTTTATTGAAAATCACCATTGGAAATTGCCTAATGTCAGATCACCCTTATTGCAAAGTATATTTGAGAAGATCCGAGATATCAAAATTCCTTCGTATGCCTATGAGGACATGTGCTTATGGAGTTTGTCTTCTGATGGAAGTTTTAGCTCTAACTCTTCCTGGAATGATATCAGGAGCACCAATCCTAAAGTTCCATAGGCTACTCTGATCTGGAACAAAAAATTACAGCCAACATCGTCCATTTTTGAGTGGAGGATGGCGCATGGAAAACTACCAACGGATGAAGCCGTTCAAAAAAGGGGCATTGCTTTGGTGTCAAGATGCAGCTTGTGTGGCATGGAGCCTGAGTCTATGGATCACATTTTCCTTTAATGCTCCTTCGCAGAGGAATTATGGTTGTTCTTCAGTGGCTGCTTCAATGTGGTTTGGATGAAATCGGACTCCATGGTTGATTTTCTCCAATGGTGGAAAAGGAAGCTTAATATTGTTTGCTGCAAAGAGGCGTGGGCTCTGGGGTTAATTAATGTGGCTGACCACATTTGGTGGGAAAGAAACAATAGAAGGCACGAAGGCAAGATGAGACCACTAAACTTCATCAAGCAAATGATTCTTGAGGATATTAAATCCTCCAAGCCTAGCACCAAAGGAGAGGTGAAAATTGCCACTGATGTCATTTGCTGCAGAAAGCTTGGCTTATTGATTCAGAATAAGCCAACTCTGCCCATCTTAGAGGTCTATTGGTGCAGGCCTCAGGTAAATTGGATCAAGCTGAACTTTGATAGAAGCTCTATGGGCAATCCTGGTCGTGCAGAAGTTGGTGGGCTCTTTCGCAATCATATGGGAGCTGTTCTGGACTCCTATAAAATTTTTATGGGGGTCTCAAAGGTTTTCCAAGCAGAGGTGGAAGGGCTAATGGTGGGTCTGATGCGTGCTCGAGAAATGGGAATTGCTCGCTTGTGGGTGGAGACGGATTCCAGTGCAGTTGTGATATCCTTCCAGAAAAGGAAAATCCCATGGTTTGCCATTCAAAGATGGATCTTCCTTCAACCTTTCTTGGAGGAAATTTCATGGAAAATAACTCACAACTTCAGAGAGGAAAACTCGATAGCCGATTATCTGGCTAAAGATGCAGCAAAGACGGGGATCTCAGACACTAATATCATTTTTCCTGATCATATAAAAGATCTGATCAGAAGAGATGCTGAAGGCCGCCCAAATTTTAGATTTTTTAGTTCGCTTCCTTTTCCCTGCTGATGGCAATGCCGAAGGTGGGGGCGGGGATTGCGATGCTCGCTTGAGTTTCATTTTTCTTGGTTGATTGTATCTCATCCTATTTTTCTTTTTAATATAATGCATCTTTAGCGAGAAAAAACAAAGAGATAGAATATGTGTCGAATATCGCCACACCCCATCAGAAACAGAAAGATGCTATGTGGACCCTTCTATTTCAATCATGAGAAGAAGCTAGCACAAAACTCAAAAGAAATTTGAATTGGAGGATGAAACAGTCAATAATTGCCTTTATAGTGCTTAAGGGTCTGGATCGGCATGCTCAAAGCAAGGCACTGAAATTATTTAGTAACCCAATGACTATGAAAGCATATGCACTCTCTCTAACCAACAACAATGAAAGCATATGCCCAAGTGACTGCTTGGAAAAATGTGTCTCTGATTATGGGTTCTCTATATAGTTTCAGGGAATTGACTACTGTCTCCCTTCATGGTTAAATTAGTGCAAGCGCAATCATTTTAACTGGTGACAGTCACATTCATATAAAAGTAAATCTAGTTTCATTATTTTAATTTCAACACAAAATGGACTTGATTAGGTTTATATACATTGCCTAGCCTTGGTCAGTAACAAATTCCCATGAATTTTGTGCTTCTAAAGACCAAACTTGAAAGCTATAATCTTTAGTTACACTAATCTTTTATAGATGCCATAAAGGACATTCAGAAGACACTTATTTTTGTTTGAAGATCTCCTATATACACTTGCAATAAAAGAAAGCTTTTTCTCTTTTCCCTGTTTGATACTGTAATATTTTAAATATACCCAAAAGAGGGTTGGGGAGGGGGGGGGGGGAATGAGAGAATTCTTAGAACATATTCCTTGTTCCCAAGAACCCTTGATGGCATTTATTTCCGAATGTCTTCCAGATTCTAAAATGTTTTTATTGGCTCTAACTACCCACTTGCCGCTCTATCCTCCCAAGTTGTAGAATCTTTATCCATCACTTATGTTAATACTGCTTGCAGGTAAGTAAAGTTATGGAGATAAACCAGTGTGACACCACAAGTTGAGGGTGAAGAACCCACGATGGGCCAACGGCCAACCCAAACCTGAGCTTCTGCCCAAGCTTATGCCTTAGTCCTTATAGAACAACACTCTTATAGTATACTTTTGGGGTATGCAAAGTGTGGAGCTAAGCTTCAATTATTAACCCAAAACCAGAGAAACCTGGTCAACCGCGCTTGGGTAGAGCGAACTCGATGATATGTTGGACCAGGTTGGAGCCAACCAACCCAAGTTGCAGCTGAACTCAATGCTACTGTAGAATGATTCCAGTTAGTTGTAGAGTGGCAATCTATTCAGTGGCTGCAAGAATCGATTCAGAAAGTTCTCAACTTAAATTTGTATTCATAAGGATGGATGGATCTCCTCTATTTATATAAAGACCATAACCTGAGTGGCTTTGAGCTGTAGAGTTACAGTCAAGCTTTAGATATGGCCACTGATCTGCACATAGTGATGCTTCCATGGTCGGCCTTTGGCCACTTGATCCCTTTCATCCATCTTGCTATTGCCTTGGCCAAAGCAGGTATCCGGGTCTCCTTCCTCTCTACTCCTAGAAACATCCAAAGACTCCTTAAATTACCGTTAAATCTAGAAGCTACAATTAATTTTGTGGAGCTTCCCTTCCCCCTTGTCAATGATGGAAATCACTTACTAGAAGATATGGAGGCCACTGTTGACCTCCCCTCAGAGGAATTACTTCCAAACTTTGTTGCTGTTTACGATCTCCTCCGTCACCCTTTCAAGCAATTCATCACAACTGAATTGCCAGATTGGATAATCCAGGACTTCATGCCACATTGGGCAGTTGAGGTAGCTCAAGAGTTTGGGTTGAAAGTTATCTGCTTCTCTGCCTTGGGCGCCGCAGCTATGGCCTTTGCTGGACCACCAGAGTACATGACCGGTGATGAGTTCAAAAGAGTTCGTCCATCACCTGAGAGTCTTACATTTACACCAAACTGGATTACATTCCCATCATCAATCACCCTACGACCCTATGAGGCAAACAGTTACTATGGTGCCTTTCATGAGGGGACCATTTGTGAAAGGGTAGCTGCAGTCCTTCAAGGATGTCAGGCCTTTGCCATACGTAGTAGCAGTGAGTTTGAAGGAGAGTACATAAAAGTACTTGAGAAGATTTACAGGAAACCTGTAATTACTGTTGGATTGCTTCCACCAGTACAACTGCCATCAATGGGAAGAGAGTTGGAAAGTGAAGAGTGGTGTAGAAAACTTCAATGGCTCAATGAGCAAAAACCCAAGTCCGTTGTGTTTGTTGGGTTTGGTAGTGAGAGCAAATTAAGAAAAGTTCAAGTGGATGAGATAGCTTATGGGTTAGAGCTCTCAAATCTGCCATTTCTATGGGCACTTAGGAAGCCTCACTGGGCAACAGAGGTTGCGGACATTCTACCGGATGGTTTCAATAATAGGATAGCTGATCATGGAGTGGTCTACTTGGGATGGGCTCCACAGTTGCAAATTCTATCCCATCCTTCCATTGGGGGATCTTTGTTTCATGCTGGTTGGGGTTCTATTATAGAGACACTCCAGTATGTTGATCGCCTAGTTGTGTTGCCACTGATGAATGATCAAGGACTAAATGCAAAACTATTGGTGGAGAAGGGTCTGGCTATTGAAGTCGACAGAAATGAGGATGGATCCTTTCATAGGGAAGCCATTGCCAAGTCTTTGAGACAGGCCATGGTCTCTGAAGGAGAGAGTTTGAGCCTGAAAGCAAGAGAAGTCAAAAGAATTATAGGTGACCAGACACTCGACCAAGACTACTACATTGGTGGGCTTGTCCAGTACTTGAGAAATGGAGCTGCAAAAAAAAATTTGTCATGAAGTTGGTTGGACTAGCTGGACTACTTCCCTTCATCTCTCTCAATCTCACACATACACACAAGGGATAATAAAACAATGTAGCTATTGACTTTTCCTTCTTTGTTTTTGGTGGAAATTAATCTCTAATGACTAGTTTAGTTGAATGAATTTTCACTTTGATCCTTACCTTCCAAAAACTAATACAAAGATAAAAAGGGTCATGAAAACTGTTTTCATCCAGGACTCAAATGAATGATTTAAAAAAAAAAAAAGCTATTATGTGAAAATAGAAACCATCAATGTGAGCCTTGCAGTCAATAATGTCAGCCACATACCCTGCTCTCATTAGACCTTCGGGGAGGGGAGGGACAACAGTATCTGGAATTTACTTTGAGATTATCATTTTGTACAAGGGAACAATATTGAATTGACTGCACTATAGATAACATAGCTCAGTGTCTAGAGTCAAAACATCCAAATGAACGCTAGAAATTGTAGTGTTATGATGTCCCGTGGCATCTTGGTTTCATTCAAAAGAAACTTATGGCAACCTCAGCGAGGAGGGTTACACTGAACTGTTTCATCCATATCATTCAAAATGGAGGCATTATATATTTTAGAAGACACCAGATGTAAAGATGTATACGTGGTTCTAGTTCCACAGTTTCACACCCGCACTTTGGCTTCAGCTTCCTTGATTTGATCAATAATGAAAACACCAAAGAATTCATCATGTATGACTGCATTTATCACTGCAAGTGCAACATCATCAACACTAATGGGTGGGGCCAAGAGAAGATCGGATGCTGGAAGAGAGCTCAATGGTTTTGTAAATTTTTCAGTTGCACGAAGAAACCTCTCAAGTGGTTCCCCTATGAGAGCAAGTGGTATCTCAAAGCCATCAACTTCCCGTGGTCTTAACACCACACCTGAAAATTTTTAATTCAAGAAATAATTGGTTACATAAACAAAAACCCAAAATTGAAGCAATGAAGATGACATGAATGCCAACTTCAACGAGGAATGGATGCAGCCAATCAAAAATAGGTTTGCCATGATTTTATTCAATTGACAATGAGAATATGTTAGTGAAACAGCTTCGGTGATTCCATGCCATATCTTTCAACTATCAAGATGAAAAATAGATAAATTCTTCTGTTGGCAGTCTTCTAGACCCCAAATAAGCCCCGCCAATACTGGCTTAGCCTATGATTCTATCAGTCAATTATTTGCAGAAAGCTCTCCAAGTCTAACCCACTGAATGGTGGTTCCCAACCCCATGTTTGTGTTCCATGTACACCAGTAAGACATTATTAGATTGTCCTAACAGTTTTTCTCAAGAATCAAGGATAAAGGATTGAGGAATCAGTCATATCACCTGAGCATGGGTATTTGGAAAGAACCTCTGATTCTGCTTTCCTCTTTCCAGCGAAGTGTCCAGAGGAAAGTAGAAAGAAATGAAGGTAGATTATAATCGTGAACAGAGATCAAGATAAATTTTGGAACTCCTGGATGGAAAAGAGAGCAAATATAATACATGATATTTATCAAACATAGCATGAGAAAAAATAAAATGGCCAATTGATACTTCCAAGCAGAGCAAGAAATGACAATGAAGAATCAAATAAATAGCATGTCATTCTCAACAAGATGAACCCTGCTCTTGCAATCAATGGACCCAGTGATCATGAAAGTGAGGGGGAAAGCCTCTTTCTCTCTCTGTCTCTTCATAAATATTTGGGCACTTCTTCAGCAATTTTCTCAGCTTTCTTAATATCTACTTAGTCTTTGATACATAAGCCTCATTTCCCAATCCACATAAAGCACCCGCACAGACCAGATATCTGCAATTTAAACCTGAAAAGGCCTTGCATTAGCATACTAAGCAGTTTACTCATTCTTCTCCAAAATAACTCCAAACTTAGTGCTTGTAGGGTCTAGAAACACACAAAATTAACTAGTCAGAGAACCGATCAACTTTTTAATACATGAAGAAACAAGAAAAAAATGATATGAAGTGAATCCAACAGATGTAATCATTGATATTGCATTTTTCTCTACATGGAGATTCTCAAAAGGAACAAGTGGATCCCATTCCTTATGAGTGAAAAAACATGCAGTAAACAAGCAAGAGGATGGATTCTTGATATACTCCTATCCTATTACAACCTACAAGTATTTACATGATGATCATTCCTCAAGTTGATGTCTTTCTTTTTACTTGAAAAAAAAAAAAAAAAACCCATTAAGGTTTTGGATTAAGGACAGCATTGACCAGGACAGTTTCTGCCACAATTAGGAGCACCTCAACAAAATTGAGCATCAGATTTCACCTTTAATCAACCTTTACGGAGCACCATAATGTTTCCTGACTACTAAACATTCTACTTGCCAGAAAAATCATAAATTAGAACTCAAAGCATAAAGTAAGGCAACATAAATTAGAAAAAAATAAAACTCAAAACACTGTATCGTATACAAACAACATCAAGCTAGTGATTAAACTAGAAAGGACCACCAGCAGTAGCACCAGTAGAAACTATGGTCCACATTAAATGAAGTGAAGTATATATAGGATAATCACCATTTGGAATTGGAAAGCAGGTGGGCTCTGTTGCATTCACTACTGTGGTTCCAAATCTTTTATCACCGACCACTTTTGGATGGTTGAAAGACCAAAATATTGAATCCTTCATACAAGTCCACTTAAATGAGCATATCTGGACCCATGTGTCTATTTCGAACATAGATCAAGAGATCAAAATTCAAGGACCCCACTGGATATAAATTTCCACCCTAATCCATGCCCCAACTTGGGTTCAGGTTTCTATTTTGAATATGGATCAAAGTTCAAAACAGGTTTCCCGTTTGATCATGATACCATCTCTCCTCAATCTTCTAACAAACATGTAGCAGTGTCAGGCACATACCCAACTCCTTTGATCTGTAGGGTCAACCTGTCCAATACCGAATAGATCAAATCAGCCTGGCCATGAGTTTTATCTCTTGCAATAAACACATGAACATTGCTATCAATTTCGATCCAACTATGGCCTGGTTCTTTCAACACTCCATTGCAGTCCATCCCCTTCCTCACCTTCTCAACATCCGCCCACATGCCTCTAGATGCATAAATATTTGAAAGTAGAACATAGGACCCACTATCTTTTGGATCAATGGAGATTGCCATCTCTGCAGCATATCTCCCCATTTCAACATTGCCAGCTACCCGACATGCACTGAGAAAGCTGCGCCATACAATTGCTGCAGGTTCAATTGGCATGTGCTCAATAAACTCCTTGGCTTCATGCAGTCTCCCTGCTCGTCCCAAGAGAGCAACCACGCAGGCATAATGTTCTGTCCCTGCTTTGATATCAAACTCTGTAGCCATTGAATCAAAGAGACAAAGGCCACTTTCAACGAGCCCACCATGGCTACAGGCAGATAGCAAACCAACAAATGTAACATAGTTGGGTTCTATTCCCTCATCTTGCATCTGTTGGAACATCTGAAGCGCTTCATCAGCAAGCCCATGATGTGCATATGTCGAGATCATGGAGTTCCAACACACAACATCTCTTCGACATGTCGTATGAAACATTTTGTGAGCCTCTTCAATGCTTCCACACTTTGCATACATATCTACAAGAGCATTAGAAACATATGGATCCAGGTATTGGCCAGACTTTATGAGCTGGCTATGGAACTGCTGGCCATGTACGAGACTTGCTAGGTTACTGGCTGCTGTTATAACTCCAACAAAGGTGAACTCATTAGGTTTCAGTCCTGAAGACTGCAATTCTAAGAAGAGTTTGAAAGCCTCTTCGCCCTGTCCATTTTGGGTATGCCCAAAAACCATTGCATTCCATACTACAATATCTCTTTCATTCATCTCCTCAAACACGAGTCTTGCATCTTCAACACAGAAGCACTTGGAATAAACATCCACTAGGGCACTACCAGCATAAATGTCTAACGATATTCCACTCTTAATAACAAGACCATGGATTTCCTTGCTCAAATCCATGGTGGATAATGAAGCTGACACCCCAAGAATACTAACAAAGGTCAAGAGGCTTGGATGGAATGATTTAAGCCTCATATCATTAAAAAGACCCAGAGCTTCAAAGACCTTGTCCTGTCTTGCATACCCTTCAATCATAGCATTGCAAGATATAACATTGTGTACAGGCATAGTATCGAAGGCAATTTTAGCATCATCCAGAGAGTTACATTTGGCATACATGTCGATCAAACTGTTCCTCACAAACTCGTCGGATTCTAACTTGGCTTTGATGGTGTAAGAATGAACTTGTCTCCCTAGTTCCAATGCCTCCGCCGAACCACAGGAGGTGAGAATGCTAGTGCAAGTAAACCCATCTGGCTGCCACCCCAGTTGGGTCATTTCTGAGAACAACTTCACTGCATCCCAGTGGCATGAATTCTGCATGTACCCTGCAATCATCGTTGTCCATGAGACAACATTCTTAAGAACCATCTGATCAAATAATTGCCTAGAAATTTTCACCCTATGACACTTTGAGTATAAATCTATGAGGACATTTATCACTGAAACATCGGTTTCTGTTCCATTTCTCAACACATAGGCATGTATCTGTTTCCCTCCTTCAAGAAACTCTAACATTGAACAAGCACTTATTGCACTCGAGAGAACATATCTATCAGGAAGGACTTCAGTTTTCAACATTTGGATAAACAACTGCAGTGAAACTTCACTTTTTCCACTTTGCGAATATCCAGTAATCATGGTAGTCCAAGTGACCGCAGTCTTCATCAGTAGATCATCAAAAACCAATCTTGCTTCTTCTATCTCTCCATTCTTTGAATAAAAATCAATTAAAGAGGTACCAACATAGACATCTTGATCAAACCCAGCCTTGATAACAAAATCATGTACTTGGGTGGCTTGATCAACGGCCCCTAACTGCGTGCAAGCACGCAAAACACTAGCTAAGATGAACTCGTTCGGATTCTCTGAGGAAGATTTTCGAAATTCGGAGAAGATCATCAAAGCTTCTTCATTCTGACCATGATGGGTATACATGGAAATCATTGAAGACCATGTGATCAAGTTCCTTCCGAGAATTTTATCGAATATTAGCTCTGCATTAAGTAGAGAATTGGATTTTGAATACGAATGTAAAAGAATGTTGGCTAGAAAAACATCTGATTGAAAACCTAAAACTACCATCTGACTATGAACACTTTTGTAGTAGATATTATGTTGGTCTGGAACTTGAAGTAGTTGGGCAAATTCACGCCTTCGGTAACGCAATTCATTAATAGAGGGAAATGGGTTTTCTGAAAGACGAAGAGCAGAAATCAAGGTAGATAAATTGGAGATTTTCCTGCCAATGGTTTGACTGTGATGTCTGCAACAGAATCGTAAGAAGAACTTCAATGGGTATTGGTTTCTCATGGGTTACTCGATAAGATTTCTCTGCCTTGGAATTAGGAGGAATGGGTAAGAAGGAAGCACTACAGCGAACAAAGACCGATTACTCATTTTGAGAGAAGCTTCTTCTGATGCTGCTGCCGAAAGGTTTAAAATGCCTATAGGAGCTGATCGGTTAAGTTGCCAATACTCCTGCAGCGACAAGAAGTGATAGAGAAGTCGTCTGGAATAGGACTTTTACGTTCAGTGCCGAGTCTGCTGAGTCTGCTGAGTCTGCCGAACAAGCAGTGACCGAAGAGGCGAAGATTTGGTTGGAGAGAAAGGAGAGCACGGTTCAAATAGAAGGCATTCAGGCTATGAGCATCTCCACAACCTCTGCCAGTGTGCTGCTCTCAACTATTATTTTATTTTATTTTTATTTTTATTTTTTGATAGGAGAAGAAAAACTTTATTAATTTATATATATACACACATATATATATATATATATATATATCCATCCTGTATCTAGAATTCTAAATTTCCTATGCATAGCCAAAACAACAATGCACTTGACTAATATCACACACGTTTGAAGGCTTGGACAAAAATTTAGTTGGAAAAATAATTTATAAGCATTCAAAAATAGTGGGATTGTATTCTAAGGCCACAAACCGATGCTATTATCCTGAATCAAGTCGTGCAATTCCTTCGAATCACTCCAAACTTGTGTCATGTTCCACCCTTCCTCCTTGCCAAAGACTCAAAAACAGCAAGAAATTTTGACTAAACCGATATTATGGAATGGATTGGTATCAATCAAGATCGAATAGATTTACACTTTTATACCTTACCAACTGATTAGATTGATTATACCTTACCAATGGATTGGATCGATATTGAGGGATTAGTCTCTGCCCTTATCATCCAATCCAGGCGATCTTAAAAGAGTTTGAATTTATAACTTGGAATATGTTTTTAGTTTGGTTTGATTCTGGTTTGATGACCTCAATTGTTGAATCGAACTGTATTACCTATTTTCAAATTGAACAAGGAATTGGGTAAAATTATATATCTTTTTTTTTTTTTTTTTTTTTTTTTTACTATTTCATTGGATGATAAATTATTATTTTTTTATGTTTGAAAAAAAATCTGTTGAATTATGAGGATCCTAATAAATAAGGATTTTTTTTTTAATTTTTTTTTATGAAGATGTAAAAAGTTGGCCTAAACAGTCGCAGTACAAATTGGAGTTTAAATTATAAAAATAAGAAAACAAGTCTGACTTACCAATCGTATGACAAGATGCATCAGAATCAACAATCTATGGGGTAAATGAGCTAGAGATATGCAAAGCTAAGTTACTTGTGTGAGCTAAAGTAGTAGTAGAGGTGGAAGTAGATGCAGACTCAAGTTGTTGAAGACCCTTGAGCGTTTGGCTATAATCATCTTGATGAACAAATACTGTAGAAGAAGCTCCCAGATGTAGAACCATGAATTATGTCACTAGAAGTATCAGTCATGACTGCATTAACCAACTCATTTGCCCATTCAGGTTTACCATGTTTGGCCTGATAAGTATCAATAGTATGATTCGATCTGCCACAATAAGTGCACTGTCGAGAAGCTCTATCAATGGATTGACTACTTGTACCATGACCATTGGATCTACGACCACGGCCTCGTCCAAGATTGGGAACAAAAGCAGATTTTTCCTTAGGAATAGAGCACTACAAAAAAAAAAGGCTCTTTAGAGGCGGTTTTTTGCTGCTGCTAAAACTATAAAAACCGCCCCTAAAGCCTTTAGGGGCGGGTTTTTTTTACCACTGGATACCGGTCACTAAATGTGGTGCCGCTAATGCTTAGGGGCGATTTTTTGCTCTCGCACGTAAAACGGGTTTTTAGGGGCACTTATATAATCCACCCATAAAGAGTACCTCTTTAGGGGTGGATAATTACCCTCGCTAATATATAATAGCCATATTTGAAAGCGTATAAAACTATATCTTATGGGGCGCCAGTAATAATAATGTCATTTGGGGTAGAATACATACCGTCATTAAAAGCGTATATTGGGACAAATCGTTTACCACCGCTAATGATATAATATTCACTAGTTTTTAGTAGCAGTTTTTTATTATCCCCTATAGGGGTTTTTTTTTTAAAAAAAAAAAAAAAATATAATATATAATAATATAAGAATGCACCAATATTTGCCACCTTAAGACCCTTGAAGGTTGTTGCCCCTTTGCTAGACAATTATAGACCCCCACACTCACCCAACTTAAAAAAAAAAAACAAAGAAGATTAAACGAGAAGTCTTGACAAAAGAGGAAATGATTTAGATGATTAAACAAGTCATGACAAAAAAGAAAATGATTGTGGATCATTTCAAAATATTGTTCTACAGACTAAATTCTCGAAGCCTAAGCAAAAGAAATTGAAAACATAACAAAAATAGTGAAACCATTGTACTCAAAGCAGCAAGATACATTTTCCCATATCATGTGAAATGATTCCCTCGTTGTCTATGTCATAAATCCTTAGAAGAAGAGCAATTCACTACAATTATGTTAACCTGCACAACGTGACAAATTTTCAGTTAACAAACACATTTGATTAACAGTATGGTTTGAGTCAAACTAATTGATTTTAGTAAAAGAAGAAAACAAGTACAGACGACTAAACACTTTCTAATCAGTTCCAGTTAGAGAATGAAAAAACAAATTAAATAATTGATAAGCTTGATTTCAGAGTAACAAGGAAGATATGTTTCAATCCTCTTTATTGGATTTGTAAGGTTTTGAACATGCAACCATATTACAATGATTAATAATTTAACTAAGATGTTAATACTGGTTGATTTCAGGCTTATACAAGAATGAGCAAGAAAATTCTTCACACGCTAAATTGAACTACTCTGCAATTTAAGCTTAAACAAGAATGAGCAAAAATCCTCTTTATTTGATTGGGAATTTGGGACTACTCTGCATTTCAGTGGATCAAACTACATTGAACTTTTCAACCTAAGTTTTCCATAAAGTCTACTTGCTGTCAACAGAATCCAGTAAGTAGATAATAGTTCATCAACTAGAAGAGAATATTTAAGAGAATGCAAACATAAAAGAGGTCACTAAAAGCCCACAATAATAATCTGTTTGGTGGTTTCATTTGCACCAATTTGTTTGCAACAAAAGGAATGTAGGAACTAATAATATTGGCCATGTGTACTGTCCTTAGTAAATTTCCTAAAAAATCCGTGGGAGCTTACACTCACCAAACCAACAAACCCACCTTGACAACATCTAACCTGCACAGAGAATCACAAATTAGTAAGCTAGAGAGTTCGAACAAGAATGCTAATTAAGTACCATAAATGAGAATTATAGCATAATCCTTATAGAGAGATAATCTTATCCAACTGGGCTAGCAAAAATAGAAGAACAAAAAAAATGCCTCTTCATCAACTAGAAGAGAATGCTTAAGAGAAAATTTTAAAATAATCACAACAATTTTTGCAAAATTCAAAAGTTAACAGCTATAAAGAAGTTGACAGAAATGTATAAGACGAGGGAAACTCTGTTTTCATGCGTTATTTAGGCCCAACTCCTTTTTGGTTATAGCAATATGGGAAGAAGAAAAAGATGAATACAAAACAAATTCAAGCCAAAACTTACATGACAAAGTCCAGCGTTGGTGTGATTTGCCAGATGATTAATACTAGAGAACCTCATTAAGAGAAGGCACCTTCTTCCTCGTGAGAAGTTGACTCCAAACATATTTATAGTCATGATAAAGTCCAGCTAAAAATTTTGCAATATGAAATACTACCCTTTGTATCTTTAACTGCTCCAGATTAATAGTTGAGGGCTGATGAATCTGGAGTCTTCAACAATACCCTTGTAGTTGGCAAAGTATTCTTCAATGTCTTGTTTCCCTGTTTGAAGTTAAACAGCTTCTCATACATATCATGCACGCGGGAAAAATTCTTCTCCTGAGAGAAGATTTCATGTAAATATTCCCAGATGCCTTTGGCAAGTGTGTGAAACATGACATTGGATGCAATAGAAGGTTCAATACTGTACCATAACCATATCTTGATTGTAGAGTTTTCATGCATCCATTCTTATAGGCAGTGACCATTGTAGGAACTTTAGGATCAGGATCGAGTAGGTGGATCATCACTGGTATATATATTTCATCTTCCCTTTCGATCGTATGTACGCCTGCACAGCTTGGGCTCATAAAAGGTAGTTGGAAACTCCGGAGAGCTTAATAGTAGTAATCTGAATTTGTAAATTGTCATTAGGTGGCTTAGGCTCAGCCATTAGAAAGATAATCAGTTGAATAATACTAATTTCAGAACAACAGTAGTAGAAGAAATAATCAGAGTACCAATCGGCTACAAATATCTTCAAGGAATACCCAGATTTTGGGTAGTTTCAATTTCCTGAGTATCAGAATTGAGGTCAGATTAACCTAAGACAGAGACTAAGTGATGGTCTAGTGTAGAGGAATAGAACCCCAAAAGGTAGGCTCGATCCACAGTAAAAGCAGTAGTAGATAGTAAAGAAAAATTCTCAGATATATATTGATAATTAATTATATTTAATTATAATTATAACAGTTTTAATTATATTACTTATTAAAAAATATAAGAAATTTTCTTGTACCACCCCTAAAAATCTCAATAATTAGGAGTGACCCCCAAAAAATAAAAATCATCACTTAACGATCTAATTCTAACGGAATGGATTTTTTAGAAATTTTTTGATGAAAGTGAGGGATACACAAGCTCTTATTTTCATTATCTCCTTTAAAAAGCAGTACACCTCACATTGTTCAAGCACAAGCCGCCTCAGGCACAAGGTGGAAAGCCTCGGGCACAAGGAGGCCTTTCCACCTTGTGCCTAGAGAAACAAAAATGAAATCAATGAAAATATACAGCCTACAATTGATATATATTTAGACACAAGAAATGATTGACAAAATATAAAGGCACACCATAATGAAACTTTTTCCATTTATTAGTGTAAACCCTTTATTTCATTTTTAGTTTAAACAAAAACCAAGCCCTTCATTCATAAGCTATTAATCGACTTCATTATAGAATCACATTTGACCAAAAAAAAAAAGAACATGAAGATAAGTGTAATCAAACTCTGATTCAAGCCACTAGTTTGACTGGGAGACCCAAGTTCCCAGAAAACTGGAATAGGGTGTCCATGATTCCATCCACCGAAATGAACAATTGTGGCTTTCCTTCCCTTGCAAGAGCCAACTTGCCTTCAAAGGGTTAAAGGTTTCATCGAGAAGGAAAAAACAAAGTAGTCCAGACTCCATAGAAATGGGGCGATGATCCTCTGTCCGGGTGCGCCGTGCGGTGGCAGAGGATTTTTTTCCATTAGAAAGGATGATGATCCTCTGCTGCGGATGTTGTAGTATGACAAACATCGGACGACCGAGACGACATGGACACACACGGTCATGATCATAAAGTCAACCCGACTTCTTGTAGATCTCCTCCGTAGGAAAGGCCACATGGGATCCAGTAATCATTACTTGTCCACAGATTAGGGGCCGGCTTACTAGAGATGCAGTTAAGGCCATCTGGTCCTGGCATCAGAATCGAATACTGATAAATGCACCAACAAACAGCACATGTGACCTGTTTCTAAGAAGCCTGACGGATGAAATTCCAGAGTCAGAAATGTGTAGAACAAATGCTGCTCACAAATTATGTTTGGAAGAAGCCACGTAAATTGACCACTATGATATCAGATATATATCATGTATTCACTAGCAAGCTAACACAGGAAACCTAAAACATTTACTTCTTGCAATCTTCTACCCACTTTACAGAAGTTGCCAAGCTTACACTTCGGACTGTGCATGCACTGCAGTTTAACTTAAACATTTACATCATGGGAAATATATGATCAGTACATGCCCAAAAATTACAGTAAATATGGCACTAAGAACATAGAATGGGAGTACCAGAAGCTAGCTAGGGTTTAGGGTTGAATATAATTAATATATTAATTATTATTTATTAACAAAATAAATAATACTAGCTAGGCTAGTATTTCTATGCCTAGACATAGTTGAGTGTGAAAAGACCTAATTGCCCCTTGTGTGTAATAAGTATTTTTCAAATTAACCAAGGTTTGATAACTCATATTAAAAATGAGATTGGTCAAGGCCAATTCATATTCCAATCCAAAATGTCCTTGATTGGACAAAAATAATCTTGTTTTGAATTTAAAAATCACTTTTTTAACTATTTTATCCTTTGTTCGTATCAATCCACCGATATGATATCTAGTCAAGAGTTGGGATCGGTATTTGATCCGATTCCTCGAACCATGCGCCCGGCTGTGTCTGGGAACACTAGCCTGACATGGTTCCCTTCCCCTAATAATTATTTCCTTATCTGAAAATCCCTTATGAAACTAGTTAGTTTGGGGGCCTTAATTGTTAATTGATTACACTACTAATAATCTTTGTCAGAAATTATTTTTACTTGGGAAATAAAGTTTGATTCATATAAAAGGAAAGATAGAATGAAGGGTATGAAATTCTCGCTTAATCTATTTTTGGGGCTTAATAGTTTTTTTTTTTTTTTTTTTTTTTTTTTTTTTGTATATGCAACAGTAAGGGGGTCAATTTTCTTTTGATTCATTTATCCAGTTTGTTGACAGAGAGGAAAAGAATTGAAGGAAAACTGTTGGGCAATTTCCCAATGTCACCTGAAATCATTCCTTCTTGCTCTTATTAGGGAAGAAGAAAGACTACTCGGCCACTGGCCTTACATTTCCCTGCATGGCATTGGCACAATTCCCATTGGGGTTTAATGTATAGTTTCCAACTCTACCAAAAGAACAGAGGAGATCTTTCGCCTTCAACCCGCCTGGTGGGAGGCTCTGATATTTATTGTAAAACTTCCTGGAGAAAGATGTTAAAGCAGAAAGAAATTCTTTAAAAGGACGTTTCATCCACAACAAGAAGGAACGACTGTTAATCAGTGAACAGAGAAATTCTTCTTAGAGAAAAGATGGTGATAACCAAAATCAGACCCAGAAATCCACAGTTCTTCAAGGTCATCCTAAATGGTTCTTTTCAACTTGTAAGACTCTCTCTCTCTCTCTCTCTCTCTCTCTCTCTCTCTCTCTCTCTCTCTCTCTCTCTCTCTCTCTCGATATGTAGTTTAGATTAATGGTTCCTCATAAGTAAATTTTTTGCAGGCAATTCCCATTGAGTTTCGGAAATACTTAAGAGACGAGAAGTGTGAGGAAGGTGAAGCTGTGTTGAGAAACAGTGGAAAATCATGGCGTGTGAAGGTTAATGGGTTCTGTTTCAAAGAAGGTTGGGCTGATTTTGCACGAGATTGTCATCTTCATATTGGGGATTTTGTGGTCTTCAAACATGAAGGTGGCTTGGTGTTTGATGTTTCGGTGTTCGATCGCAGTGCCTGTGAGAAAGAGTACCAACCACTACTACATCCTCAAAATGAAACTAAGAGGGAAGCAGGGATGTTTGAAAGTAGAGGCAAAGAGCCAATTCTTGAGAAGAAAATCAATAGTAAGTACAAAGAAAAACCCTTTTCATTGATTTTTTTTTTTCTTATTATAGTTTCTTCTTTTTTGGATTGAATCCATCTTGATGATCTGGAATATATTTAGAATCGAAAGGTTCAGCAAGTACTCATTCAGGAGCACTTAAGGCAGCTGTCAAAGAATATGCTGCCTCTTGCAAGTTTGAAGATCCATTTTTTGTGGTTCCTATGAGGAAATTTAATCTCACAAAATATACTCTGGTGAGTAGTTTGATTCCCTCTCTGGTTTTTTTCATGAAACTATGAAAGAAGTGTTTTTTTATGGTCATTGATGATGGTGCTGCACAGTGTATTCCAAAGGACTTTGCAAAATCAAATGGTCTGACAGGAAAAAGCTTTGAAGTGATCCTCAAAGATCAAGGAGGTAATGGTGGACGGTCTTGGTCTGTGCAATTAAAACAAGAAATAGATGGTCGGGTGAATTTAGCATCTGGTTGGAATGCGTTTGCAGTTGCGAATCGCCTGAAGGAAGATCAACTTTGCATTTTCAAGCTCCTGTAAGTAATGAATCCTTAATTTTCTTAATCTAGTAAGGATTCGTTTGGACTCAGGTTACTGATCTGATGATGATGATGATGATTCCAGACATGAAGATGGGAAATTGGTATTTGATGTCACAGTGGTAGACTATAAACCTTCTGGAAGAAAATTTCCACCACCGGCTGCAGATGTGAGCAGCAAGGATTGACAGATACATCAGGAGCCTAAGCCTAATTATAAAGCTTGAAAGATGAAAAGATCAGGACATGGGAGCTGAAAATCAAAATCTACAGTACCAGAGGCGATGTCTACATGAAAGGTGATTGGCATGAGATTTCAGTTGCACACGGCACACTATGGAGTTTCTTTTGCGTTAAATCTTGTTTTTGCCCTGTAGCCCGGGTTTGCAGCCAAGAAAATGCAATAGTTCTCTTTCTTTTTGGATTCACAAATACGATTTTTGTACTTTTTCTAACCTACCCTTGAAGATTTTAAATCTAAACAATATTAACAAGAAGGGTTGTTTAAGGATGTCAATTGGGAACCGGAACCGAAACTGATATTGAGCCGAATTAACCGTTGAGCATGTGAGTATGCTCCTTGATTCGGTTCGGTTTTAGTTTCAGGTGTAAGAATCGTCGATTTGGACCGAAACCAAACCGAATTGTCTTAAAACCAAAAAAAGGATAAAACCCTAGTATAATAGTATTGTTAAGATTCAAGTGGGATTTTTTCAATGTTCAATTTTGAGCTTTAACTCTTAGAGTGCGGCATGATTGTGAACATATTTACATGCTAAGACAATTTTGGAATTAACTATGGCCGCAAGGCTCAAAACTTGAGCCCATTATGGCCTTTGGTCCATCATAGTCATGGTTCAAAAGTGGAACCGTTGTCATAACCGAGTTAAAACCAAACTAACAAAACCGAATTAAAATTGCATATTAGAATCGAATTGGAACTAAAACCTAACCGAGAAGAATTGAATTGGCTTGAGTATCTAAATATGGAACCGAGTAAGTTCTCGGTTCGATTATGGTCCACCTTACCATCATTTGGAACCGAACCGAATAATCGGAACCAAACTGATTGACACCCTTATTGTTATTCACGTAACAAGGTAGGTTACGTTTGGAAAGATAACAAAATGGTGAAAATACTAATACCTAACAACAATGAGACATTGAAAGATTAATTAGTTTGTGGCAAATTGGACATTTTATTTTCTTTTAATAGAATCTCATAACCATGTTGGAAATGCCATTTCATTTCTGTCATTTCATCGTACCACCCTTCTTACCCTCGCTAGTCTTCGACCAATCCAACTGCTCTCTTCTTTTCGGTGGAGCTTGAAATTGTGGGCAAACTTTGAACAAATTGCCTCCAGTAGCATTGTTGAAGGAACAAAAACAATTTTAATCTCAAACACTTAATACCCAATAACCTTTGTTCATTTGATACCCGATAACCTTTCTTCTCCAGTCTCTCTGATTTTTGTGAGCTCACCTCTCCCCATTGCGAAAGTGCACTCCTCAGCTACCGGTTATTGAAGGTCGTGAAGGTAACATCTCTAGATCTAATGGGGAAGACAGTTTTATCAATGCCAGACTAGAAGAGGCTTGTAAAACAGTCCTTATAACTGTTATTCTTATTAGCACGACATAGATGACCATATCATCAGCGAATAAAAGATGAGTTACTTCAGGGCAATGCTCACTACAAGAAAACACATTTACGGCGACGGTAAAAAATACTACTGTCGCCAAATATAATCTATGACTATGGTAAAAAGAAAACTGTTGCCTAGTATATATATATATATATATATAGCGATAGTAAGACAAATATTGTTGCTAAATATAATATATGGCGACCGTGAAACTAATAGCGTCATTAAAAATGATTTACAATGATGGAATTTGTGGTGACGGTAAAATAAATACCATTTCCGAATATATGACACATGGATGTTGCCAAAAATAATAGGTTTATAGCAATGGTATAATATGTTCGGTCGCCAAAGGTGATTTAAGGTGATGGTTTTTAATATGGCGTTGTAAAAAATAATTTAAGACAACGGTAATAAAATGTGTCGCCGAATATTATTTTCGATGACAGAAAATTTGGTACCATTGCCAAATATCGTACGCTTAATATTGTGGTTTAGACTTTAGACAACGGTATTCAATATACCATCACCGATCGTGTTTTACTTTGCGTGGGCATTTTTTCTCCTTCCTGCTTTTTCTACCTCACTCTCGCATGAAATCCGCCCTCTTTCCCCATCCCCTCTCTCTCTTTCTCCAAACCCTAACTTTCATAATCCCACCTCTATCTTCTCTCACTCTCCCTCTCCCTCTCCCTCTCGAAAACCCTCCTCTGTGTAACCTAGTCCCCAGATGTTCAACAAATCAGATAACATAATTCAGGAATAACTTCAATAAAAGAGGGGGAAAGAGAAAATTGTTCCCAACAGAGGTCGACCATCCGAACCCATTTGGTTGGGAGGAGGCTTTTTTGAGAGAGATTTTTTGGGTTCTGCTGTATATCGGAGTAGGTAATTCAAGCAAGGAAAAAAAAAAAAAAAAAGAAGCTGGGACAAGCCGGTTCACGTGAGAAGAGAATTGATTTTCTGGAAATAGTAGGAACTCAAAATGGCATTTTCAATGGTTGGTTTTGTGGGTTTGCAGATTGCTTTCCGCTGTGATCATAATACCAATATAGGGATTGCAAAATTTTATTTTATCAATGATGGAGAAACGTTTGGACATCGTTTGGACTTGAACTTCCCAAGAACAGGCCAGCGTTTGGAAGGCTTTTATTTGGCAAGCGGGAGAGTATTGACTTTGAAGAAAGAACAAGCTCGAATGAGCTAGCCCTGTTTTGTGTCTTTTCGTTTCCCCTTCAGATTTCCTTATGTTCTTGAATATTTTTTTGTGTTAGTAGTTTAATATTGACGAGGACCCATTGAAGTGGTTGTCCGTTTCCTCTCTATCACCTGTTGAAAACCGAGATAGCTATAATTGACTTTTGAAACTTGAAAACAGTACCTTGAAATAAACACTTTTTGCTTTTTTACTATTATCTGTCCTTTTTCATATTCAGGCTCGGTGTAGTTCTGTTATCATCTTTTCTGCTGTCCGTAAATCCAATATCCGTAATATCAAACTACATTACTCCCCTCCCCTCCCCTCTTAGGGGGGGGGGGGGGGGGGGGGGGGGGGGGGAACCCAATATGTTAACTGCAGAGAAGATTTTAGAGTTACTTAAACAAACTTGCAGTGCCTATAAAAATAATACAAAAAGAGAATGAGGCTGATTAGTGCTTAATAAAATATTGAAATATGTCTTGGATGCATGCTTAATAAAATACTGAAATAGGTATTTTAGTGGTTAATAAAATACTAAAATCTATATGTGTATGCTGTCAACAAGGCCTTAAGTGCTTAAACTAAGGTATGCATATGATGTGCATCTACATTCCATGGTGTCCAACATATTCATCACTCAGATTTATACAATAGGTTTTTCTCTGATGAGCACATTTATGCGTGAAATCTAGTGTAGTAAAACATGCAGTTTACATATTTAGAATGGAGCTACCTTGGGTTTTACTCTATTTTTGTAGGTTTTATATTTTCAAGGCCTTAAGGACTATCGGGTGCTATATCTCCAATTTTACACGTAAAGATGTCCTATTTCTTTTCATGGTTGCGAAGAGGATGAAATTCTGAGCAAGATGGACGTGTTCAATTACAAGTACACATTCTTTTGGTCAACCGTAAAGTGATTATTCTTTTCAGACCAGAAAAAGAATAATGGATCAGAACTGAACCGAGATGCAGAACCAACCCAAGGGTATAAGAAATATTTCAAATACTAACAAGGATCGATGGACAACATTCTTAAGTGATTGAAGATTTATTTTTGGTAACAACAACTACCTAGCATAGTTGGCGAGTTGTGGTGTGCAAAATCCTTTCCTTATTCGGGGGTCTGAAGTTCGAACCTCTTAGCTGCCCCATTTTCTATATAATAGAATTAACACAAGGGAAGGAGGCACATCATTCTTCTTCTAGGGTTTTTTCTTAGTTGCTCTATCTCTTTCTCTAGTTTTCTCTTTCTCTAGCTCTAGTTCTAGGTTTATGCTTTAAACACTTTTGTATGTTCTTTTTATTCAATTAATGCAAACACTTTTGTTTTTGATTCAGTATTTTATTTTTATTGTTTAAACAATTGAAGTTGTAATTTTCAAGTTCTAGTTCTAGGCTTAGTTCTAGGTGACAAGAACAAGCTATGAAGCATGTCTTTCAAGTTCAATTTTTTTCTTCAGATTTGTTTTCTCTAGTACTAGAAATTTCAAATTTGGTTTATTCCAGATCTGGTTTTAGTACTGGTATTATCTCAAATCGATCAAGTTTTTAGTTCAAGGGTTGAAGTTCAAGTAAGTAGGCTCCTTCAATAGTCTTCTCTCCTCCCTCTCATTCCCTCTTCTGACTACCCTTTCTTTCTTAATTTAGGATTTTAATTTCAGTAATTACATTATTGCTATCCCTTTCACCCAAGGTTCATGGCTAGTGTATGTGTTGGCTTTACCCCTCCTAGCCATAGAACCATCATTTTATTGTTTTTATTTTAATTGTCTCCCTTTCCCTAAAGCCAAGTAGAGTAACCCTTGCAAGAGTAAGAGTGACTCTCTGGCCAAGTAGGGAAGCTCATATTATGATGCATCCCTTGGGCTAAGTAGAGAAACCTACTTGTGAGTCTCTCTCTAGCTTTATCCCTTTTCTTTTACTTTATTTTTATTTCAACATTTTTTTTCCTTCATTGCTTTTTAATTGCGTGGGGTGTTTATTTTCAGCTATTTATTTATTTAATTTTAATTGCGTGGCTTGCGTATTTAAATTCTTAGATGATGAATGGTTAGGACGTTATTTTAGATACATATGTTTAGGACGGTAATTAGAATTAGATCACAACCATTAATTGGTTCACTTTTGCATTATTAAAAGAAAAAAAATAAAGTGACTGCTCTCCCTATGTTCGACCCGTAGCTACACTAATCCGTACACTTGCGGTTACATTTTAAAATCTCAAACAAGTTTTTGGTGCCATTGCCGGGGAGACAGTTCCATGTTATTTTTCGCTTTCTTTTGATAAATTGGAGTGCTTTGGTTTGCTTTGTTTTGTTTTTGTTTTTCTTTTATTGTTTTCCTAAGAAGAACAACTTACAATAATGGTTGTATCGGTGGAGGTCGCCATGCCTCATAGTATGATAAAGACAGGTTTCACCCTGTAGTAGTACCTCAGGAATTGACTTGAGCAACCCCAGATCCATAAAAAAAAGAAATCAAAAAAATCATAAAAAAAATTTTTCTATCCATTCTTTTGTACTTGTCTTACTCTAGTTGTGGGTAGTTTTCTGTTGCATGAGTGTTAGGTGGGTACGTAATACTAAGAATTGGTTAGAAAGAAGAGATCCAAGAAGTAGTAACCCTATACGTTTGCTCTCTTTAAAACCTTTTAATATTGGAGACCAACATCAAAACCCTTCACCTAAATCTCTGAAAGATAGGTTCTACCCTGCTAGAATAACCCACCCTTCTTGCATAGTTCTACCACAAGCCCAGGGCAATAATTTTGAACTCAAATCTCAATACATCACTATGTTGCCCCACTTCCATAGGTTGACCTCTGAGGATGCATACCTATTTCTAAGAGAATTTGAAGAGGTATGTGTTCTAATTAAGATCCAACAACTTTCTGATGATGCTGTTAAACTTAGGTTTATTGCTTTTACATTAAAATACTAATCTAAGAAGTGGTTGTATGGATTACCCACAAATTCCATAACCTCATAGGAATAATTCACAGTTGTCTTCCTTAAGAAGTTTTTCCCAACTCACAAGACCAATAAGCTTAGAAGTGTTGTCATTTAGTTTAGGAAAAAGTCTAGTGAATCATTTTCCAAACTTATGGAGAGATTCAAGGATCTATTCCAAGAATACCCTCACCATGGCTTGGACTTATGCCATTTATATCAAATAATTTATGAGGGTATTGATTACCCAATTAAACAAATGATAGAGTCTATGTGCCCTGAGGGATTCACATCCTTTACAGATGAAGGAAAGGCATGGGAATTCTTACTTGGCTTAGCTGACAAAACCAGTGAGTGAAAATCAATCCAAGAGAGTAAAAGAACCATAGGAGAGAAAGGATATTTTGTGGATGGGATGGTAGCCAAGGAATCCCATTTGGATAGCCTAATTAAGAGGATTGAGGCTATTGTTCCTAGAGAGCCATCATCAGTCAATTTGGTTAAGATTTGTGCTTGGTGCCAGTCCCCTGGACATATCATAGAAGAATGCCCCAACACCTCTGGGGTACTTCTAATGATAGTGTTAATGCCTTATACCAGAATAATCCATATAGTAACACCTACAATCCAGGATGAAGAAATCACCTAAATTTCTCTTGGAATCAGGGCAACCAAGCAGGGCCTTCCAATTTTTATAATCAAGGTCAACCTGGACCCCAAAGGCCTCCCTTTACACAACAATCTTTTTTCCAAAATAAATTTTCTAGGTCAAATGTAGGACCTCAGGCTAGTTTTCCTAGGGCCCCTCTCCTATCATCTTATCAGCAACCCCCTGGGTTTACCAACATTGGAGAGACAAGTAGAATAAGTGACTTGAAAAAAAATATGGCCCTTCTCATGACAAGCCATCAAAATTGTACGAGAGAACTCACCCAAGTTATCTCAATTATGTATGAGAGGGAGAAAAGAACTTTACCCAGTCAACCAGAGCCTAACCCTAAGCATCATCAGCCTATTAGTTCACAAACACCAACTAATGTACCACTAAATATAGTACAAGGTTAGACCCAACAAGGGCCTTCTAACCAATGTAATGTTGTTTATGCCCTTAGGAGTGGAAGAGTGTACCAACAGATCGTTCATAAATCTTCTCCATCTATTACTCCTGTTAACTCTCCTTCAGTTGAGGACACAAGTGTCCCTCTTGTTCTAGGTTCGTCTGATGAACCTAAAGATTCTTTTAAAATTAAAGATGATTAGGTTGAGGAAACTAAAAATGATTCTTTTGAAAAAATCCAAATCCCTAAAGTCCTTATGTTTCTCCTGTCCCATTTCCTAATCGCTTGGTAAACAAAAAGAAAATTGCTTCCATGGATAAAATTTTAGAAGTCTTCAAAATGGTAGAAGTGAATATCCCTATTTTGTATGCCATATCCTATATCCCCGTCTATGTAAAGGTATTGAAAGATTTGTGTATTCACAAATGTATCGCTAGTGTGCCCAAAAAAACGTTCTTGGCAGGTAATATTAGTTCCATAATTGCTCAACCTATAGCAGCCAAGTATAAGGATCCACGGAGCCCTACCATATCTTGTGTCATAGGCAACACCTACATTGAGTATACCTTACTTGACCTTGGCGCAAGTGTGAATCTTTTACCTTACCATGTGTAAGTAACTAGGATTGGAAGAATTAAAAGCCACTAGAACTACTCTTCAGTTGGCAGATGGGTCTGTTAAGATTCCTAAAGAGATGGTTGAGGATGTCTTATTAAAGGTGGGAGAATTTATTTTCTCTATTGATTTCATTATGTTAGATACCACGCCCTTCTCAACCAAGGATGAGATCCCAATAATTCTAGGAAGACCATTATTGACTACTAGTAATGCATTAATCTTTTGGCAACCAAACTGTTGAGTTTAACATATTTAGGATAGGCAAGCAACCACATATGGAAGAAGAGATCAATATGCTTGAGGATTTTCTAGATTTTTTTGATGATTTAATTACCAACTTTGATACTGATTTTGATTCAGAATTCTAAGAGTGTATGGATGAGTTGGATGATGATAGTGAAAATTTCTTTTCTGAAGTCTTAAGTCTTCACATACCTGTGGAGCCCTTAGGCCCCTTTCCAATTTCATTCCCAAACCTTCCATAGTTGAGCCCCCTAAGCCAGATCTTAAGGAGTTGCCATCTAATTTGAGGTATGTTTTCCTAGGGCTTGACCAGTCTCTTCCTGTAATAATTTATTCAAATTTGACTTCTAGTCAGGAAGAGGAGTTACTTAAAGTGTTAAAAGATAATAAGGAAGCCCTAGGTTGGACCATAACTAATATCAAGGGTATAAGCCCTTCTATTGTGTAACATCATATACATCTTATGGATTCCTAACCATCCACGGAACCCCAAAGAAGAGCTAACCTAGTGATGATGGAAGCCATTAAGAAATAGATCCTAAAGTGCTTGGATAATGGAATAATTTATCCTATTTCTGACAGCCAATGGGTAAGCCCAGTTCATGTAGTGCCTAAGAAGTCTAGGGTGACTGTAGTTCCCAATGCCAATAATGAACTAATTCCAACCCGTGTCCAATCAAGGTGGAGAGTGTGCATAGACTAAAGAAAACTTAATGTGACAACCTGAAAGGACCACTTCCCATTGCCATTCATTGATCAGATGTTAAAGAGGTTAGCTGGACATGAATACTATTATTTTCTTGATGGATATTCTGGCTATAACCAGATCTCAATTGCTTTAGAGGACCAACATTAGACAACTTTTACATGTCCATATGGAACATTTGTTTACAGGCGTATGCCCTTTGGGCTTTGCAATGCCCCTGCTACGTTCCAACGATGCATGATGAGCATCTTTTTTGACATGGTCAAAAAATTCTTAGAAGTATTTATGGATGACTTTTCAATTCATGGGAATTCTTATTCTGAATGTCTTCATCATCTTTCCCTAGTTTTGAAAAGATGCATATCCAAGAATTTGGTTTTGAATTGGGAGAAATTCCATTTTATGGTTAAATCTAGTATTATTTCAGGCCATGTAATATCCAAGGAGGGAATTAAGATAGATAGAGCCAAAGTGGATTTCATTGATAATTTACCATCTCCTCAATCTGTTAAGGACGTCCGGTCTTTTATATGGCATGCGGGCTTCTACAAAACGTTTATTAAGAACTTTAGCCAGTTAGCCCGACCTCTCACTTCATTACTTGCCAAAGATCAAACTTTTGAGTTTTCTAAAGAGTGCCTAGAATCCTTCAAACAACTTAAGAAGGAGTTGACCAATGCACTCATTGTTCAACCACCTGTTTGAACTGAACCTTTTGAACTGATGTGTGATGCTTTGGATTTTGCCATAGGAGCAGTTTTGGGTCAAAGGATTAATGAGTTGCCCACTATCATTTACTATGCTATAGGACCTTAAATGATGCACAACTTAATTATACAACCACTGAAAAAGAATTTTTAGCTGTTGTGTTTGCATTATAAAAGTTTTGGTCTTACTTAGTTGGTTTACATATAGTGGTGTATACTGATTATTCCGCTCTTAGATACCTAGTTCAGAAGAAGGATGCCAAAGCCCGTCTCATTAGGTGGGTTTTACCTTTATAAGAGTTTGATTTCGAAATTAGGGATAAGAAAGGAGTTGAAAACCTAGTTACAGACTATTTAT